>NW_010229070.1:27490-29626 GCF_000690775.1 Eurypyga helias
CCCTTCCCCCGTTGCCCTGTCACTACGGGCCCTTGTAAAAAGCCCCCCCCAGCTTCCTTGTAGCCCCTTCAGGTACTGGAAGGCTGCAATAAGGTCTCCCCGGAGCCTTCTCTTCTCCAGGCTGAACAAACCCAACTCTCCCAGTCTGTCCCCATAGCAGAGGTGCTCCAGCCCTCTGAGCATCTTCGTGGCCTCCTCTAGACTCGCTCCAGTCAGTCTATGTCATTCTTATGTCAAGGGCTCCACAGCTGGACGCAGCACTCCAGGTGGGGTCTCACCAGAGCAGAGTACAGGGGCAGAATCCCCTCCCTCGACCTGCTGGCCACACTTCTCTGGATACAGCCCAGGATATGGTTGGCTTTCTGGGCTGCCAGCACACACTGCCGGCTCCTGTCCAGCTTTTCATCCACCAGTACCCCCAAGTCCTTCTCGGAGCTGCTCTCTATCCACTCTCCACCCAGCCTGTACTTGTGCTTAGGATTGCCCCAACCCAGGTGCAGGACCTTGCACTTGGCCTTGTTGAACTCCATGAGGTTGGCAGTGGCCCACCTCTCCAGCCTGTCCAGGTCTCTCTGGATGGCATCCCTTCCCTCCAGCGTGTCGACTGCACCACACAGCTTGGTGTCGTCGGCAAACTTGCTGAGGCTGCACTCAATGCCGTCATCCATGTCACTAATGAAGATGTTAAACAGCACCAGTCTCAACACCGACCCCTTGAGGAACGCGACTCGTGGAAGGTAGATACTATGCAATAGGAAGTTCCTCTGAAGCATATATAATGCTGAAGGAATACATTTTTGAATGAAAATCTGGAACCTTCTGATTCTGTATCACCGTGTTGCCCGTACAGAAATGTTACATTGGTACAAGTCTCGACATCAATAACAATAATCTGAATTTACATCAGTTAAAGGCGAACTGAGTGTTTGGGGTTATATAACATAAATTATTAAATTGTTACCCTACTATGTTTTCCAAACTGTGAGAGAAACACATCAACTTTTGTGAGAGTTATTTTCTATTTTCCCATTTCCTCATGGCAAAACCGATTTTTGTCAGTGCTAGTAGTCATCCACTTTCATTGTCTTTAAATTTCTTAACTTACAATTTCATAATTGATTTACTTGTTTAACATTTACTTCTCTGGTCTCATGAAGATGCAGAGGAGTCCCACATTGGTTTTATCTGCTATTCTGGAAGCCTAATTACTTCAAATGAATTAAAAGGTGAATAAATACATGATCCAGGGCACCCAAAATGGGAAGAATGGAATGCAGAACAGTTACTAACTGGCAAGTACTTTGCATGCAGTCAGATGAAAGGTTCTTCATCATGAAGGGGTCATATTCCTGTTACCCATATTTCTGCTTGGTTTGTAAGTGGCTGGATCTGCAGAAGGAACTATGGCATCACTATGATGAGAATTTTTGCACCTAAATCTTTTGCCCATTAGAATCTGCAAAATACAGTGTAAATACCAAAGTTCTCTATGCAGTACCTAGGGGAATTCACTTGAGAAAGATCCACAAAAAAGCATCTTGTTGGCTGTGAGCAAGTCTTGCTGGACACCATTAAAGACCAAAGACAAAGGCACATCTTGTCTGCCTCGGAGACTTGGGACATGTTGGTCCAGTGCAATAAAGCACTGTAACAGAGATTCATGAGCTGGTAACCATCATATTCATCCCAGCAGTTGTGGGGCAGTAAAATGGCATTGGAGCTATAGCACTGAGAAGCAAGGATAATTAATTTGGACCCAGGGCCACATAAATATGGTTTTGCTGCTCCCTGGATCTGGCCGGTATTTTTGCCTGATTGTGTGTATGCACTGATTCAGACAAAACTGCTTATTTCTGTATCTGTGTTAGCAAGTGAGTGCAGCCCTGGGGGAGCAAGCCTGCAGAATAGAAAGAGTTAGTTTTGAGAGCCTGGTGTCCATGCTGTGTGCATTCCTGAAGCCCATTTCTGGATTGATTTCACCCCAACGGAACCCAGGTTATGCATCTTGGAGTCCACTCTGTGGTGGGAACTGGAATGTGATAAGGAGGGAGCTGTGCTCAGAAGTGTGCTCCTGATTTCAGTTGAAGTGCTGATGTCGATGGCCATTCTGACACTACCTGCTGTAGACAAGCTCCG
>NW_010229070.1:29730-44399 GCF_000690775.1 Eurypyga helias
CCCCCCCCCAATACCATTTAGGGTTGACTAGATTAAATAGACCTGTAATATAAAGTAGTTAAATATTAACTAGGGCTGCTAATTGGTTGGCAGTGTCTTCTAACATGGGTGAGTATCTAACCACTTACTCTTGGGTGATATTCACTTCCCTGCTCTGTCTCTGGTGCAACAAATAAATTGATTGTTTGTGGTAAAGTGGAGCATGTTGACCAGGAGGGCATGCAAACTCCTCTGTGCCATGTTGACTAGACCAGGGGTTAGGTGCTTAACTGGCGGGTTAGCAGGTCTGAATTCAGAGTCTTAAGGAGAACAGGAACAACCAGGCCTCTGACAGGTCAGGACCAACCTATTCTAAGGTATGTCCAGAAGCAAAACACTGATCCTTGGCCATCTTCCATGTGGCTGTGGGCTTCATGCACCTCACCTGCATGCAGTAAAGTGGACAGCAGCTGAGCAGAGGGTTTTAAAGGTCTGTATTTGATGCTTATGGGTCTGCCATGTTTCCTTGGACTAGCTCTATAATAGTGAGCTAAACAGAGCATGAACTGAAGCTCTGTTTAATTTTTAACCTAGTTCTAGCAGAGTTCTGCCTGCATAGTAGTACACTTCTAGGCGTGTGGTGGGGGATTGCTCAGGTCAGGAGTTATTTGCGGGATGTAGGATGGACAAGGCCTCTCAGTTTCAGAAGCAAGGACAGTTTAGGTTTCAGTCTGTCTGGCTTGCACACCAACAGACATAAAAAAGAGGGGACAAAAGAAAAAGAGACGAGTTTCGTTGTGGTTTTCGGTAACATGTAAATCATGTGGGATACTATGTTTGAGACTTCCAAAAATTTTCCATGTTGCTTCATTCATAGGTGATGTTTAAAAGTTAATACATTTCAAAAGAAGGATCTGAGGAGAATTTTTATGAGGTGCTTAGCAAGTGTGGGAGTGCTGTGTGATGACTTACGGAAAGGATGAGATGCTGTTCAAAGAGAAATTCTCACTGAGACCGGTTCACAAAGTGGACCTGTATTTGGCTTTTACTCTGCAGATGTCATCATGGATGCATGCAGAGGTTAGAAAAATACTGGCATTTGCCAAACACGAAAGAATGATGCCTTTAGGAGGAGAAATATTCCATTTCCTTAGACATTTTCTCATGACCTCTGATAGAGACTGGGCCAAATTCATTGCTTATTTAACCACAGCTCATTTAATTGATTCAAACAGGGTTACAATCAGGAATCCGTGTAGTCCTTTATAACTGATTGTAATGAGGTACATTAGTAAACCCAGGAAATTAGGATCTTGATATTCTGGTTCCCTGAATTAATGCTTTCAGTGTTACTAGGCTGGAAAATATTATGTTCAGTCAGTACCCAGTTTGGGCTGACAGAGGATGGTGAGTAATAAAGATAAACTCTGCTGGATGCAGAGCCAAACTTGAGTTCAAAAGAACACTTAAGAATGTGCTTAAATGCATTGCTGAATTAGGGTGGGTCTGATCATGTAATGAAAATAAGCACACTCCTTTGTGCTTTCCTGAAGTCAAGCCTTGCCCAGGAACATTTTGGTGTGTAATACAACTAAAAGTGAGTATCATTTGAAATCTCAAAACTGTACAGCTTGCAATACTAACAGAAGCCTGCAGACCCTGACTTTAACTCACAAAGTGTGTGGTAATTCTTAAAAGTCAAACAGTTGACCTAGAATGTATGCGTCTTCTTAGAAACCTTTAAATATTTAAACTGGAAAATGCTCTGCCATAAAAGATGTAGAGACAGAAATATCAAATAAAGAGAGTCTTCATGCATTATCACTTCTACTGAAAATCTGTGGTAATAAAAATAAATCAACACATCAACAGTAGTGTCAGGATTTGCTCAATATGTATTTGTAGTGGAAGGGAAGGATCCAAAAAGAGTGAAGCTTGCGTTTCCATACAGGGTAAGTGCATGAACGGCACTTAAGGTACCCTGGGGCGAGCTGCAGCGCGTGCTTAGCCGAGTGCAGTGCAGTGCAGTGCAGTTACGGGCTCCGTTGCTGCCAACAGTTCAAGTGTAGCGTGCTCTCCTCTGAGGCTGAGGTTTGGCGTGGCTCAGCAGCAGCACCGCTCAGCCACTGCTGCCCTGCTTCGCTTGCTAAATCTGGCAAGTTTAAAGCCAAGCCAGGTACCTCTTCTGCCTTGTGCAGTGCACCCTGGCAGCTCCCTGAGTGCAGCTGAAATATCTTCCCTGAAGGGGCTTCGAGGCAGGCCCTGTGATACTTATCTGACCTATTATGTTGTTCTTACACGTGCATACTGCAAACATTGCTGCTAGGGTGTAATCTACAAAGGAAAAACGAGTACTGCGATAAGTTTGGCTTTGTTCTTTCCTCAGCCATCCGGTACGATGGAGTTAATGTGTTTGGCTACACGGTCTGGTCCCTCCTGGACGGCTTTGAATGGCATAGGGGATACAGCATTCGACGTGGATTGTTTTATGTTGATTTTCAAAGCCACGACAAGAAGTTGATGCCCAAATCTTCTGTCTTGTTCTATCAAAAGCTGATAGAAAAAAATGGCTTCCCACCTTTGCCTGAAAACCAGCCCATAGAAGGAGTTTTTCCCTGTGACTTTGCTTGGGGAATTGTTGACAACTACATTCAGGTGAGTCTGATGATAAAGCCAACCGACTGTCCAGCCAGATCAGTGCACAGGTTCAGACTGATAGATTTGCTGGATAGAGTGTCGTTGCCGATACGTATTACCACATTGCTGCAAAACAATGGATGCAAGGCTTTTGTGCCAAACGCTGTGTCTTTCAGTCTTCACTTGACTTTCTGGTTGTGACTAGGGAGATTCAGCCAGATTGAGATATGATAAATAATGCTTTAGAAAAACATAAGGAAATTGAAGCGAGTCTGATGCTTATCTTCCTTGGACATGTTATATGATCAGTTACTGGAAGCCAGTCCTTTTCAAATGGAAGTTGTAGGTCTGCTGAAGTGTATTTCCAAATTTCCTAGTCTATGAAATGGGAAATATTACTGCTTTTTCATGCCCATAATTTCAATGGCAATATATTTGTCTGCTGTGAAAATATACATTGTAGAAAATTGCCTGAAAGCTCTTAAAACTGCTGTGGCATGTTTCTGCATCTTATACATATATAACCTGGTATTGTTGATAGAGAGGGCTTTTGTACCAAAAAAAAAAAAAAAAGGTAAACGATATTGGATTTAGATGACATTTCTATGTTCTTTCTTTGTCATTTGGCGTAGTGCTGTGTCTGATAGAGGCCTGCAGTGCCCCTGAACAGCACCTAGCTAGATCATGGATCCAGTTCAGACCTCTCACTCTTTTTTTTTTCCAACCAGATCTGATACTTTAGGAGAATCTTGCAAATTTTAAGACTTTATAGCATGAGTAAAAATTGTAGCTTAGTTACGGTCTCTTTAACAGTTTGGCTCTGTAATTCTCAGATGCTGTTTGGCTTGCAGGGCTTCCCTAACCACAGTAAAGAGGTGTAGTTAAATTCAGCGCTGAGGCCTGATCCAAGAACAGAATGTTTAATTTAGATTTTCCACAAAGACAGAATCTTTCTTAAGGCTAGAGTACAGGAGGGTTGTTTGGTTTTTCTCACTCCAAAAGTAAGATCTGACTTTGGTTCTTCTGAAAAATACTGGAGCTTCCTTACCTGGTACACCGATTTCCAAGAAAATTCAATAGTGATTATCCTTCTAGCTCCCAGATAGATTAGGGATTGGAAATAGAATTGCTGCCTTTGGGATCTATAGCAGCTATTAAGTTGTGGAGTCAGTCAGCCTAAGACAGTTAAAAAATCCTTGCCGTCCCCAAAACCTTCATAACTGAGTATTTTCATTTCAAAAGGCCATTCAAACATTTGGTGCTGTAAGGCTTAGGTAGTGTGATTTGTAGATGCATCACAGTGGAAAAACTCTTTTGACAGCATTCCCACAGTATTAGTGGCAATGCATGCCTTAGTAATCTACAAGGGACAATTCTCCAGAAAAGCAATTTCCCTCAGACATGCTGTTTTTTATTACTTTCTTCTATAAGCACAGTACTGACCTCTCCGGAGAAAATAGCAGCTGATTTTCAGCGGCTTCTTTATACTGTCTGCGGAGCTTCAGATACAAGTTGAACACTGGTTGTAGGCTGACACCTGCTTTTCAAACAGAGGGCAGGACGAGGAAATCTGAACTTGGGGGGGAAAATGTGCACCAAAGGAATGAAAAAAAGAAAATGACAAAAGGACAAATAAACACATGTGGTACCATTATCTTGTAGTTTAGATCATTCTTGTAAGAGTTACGCTAGAGGATGAATGAGGAGATTTTACACTGTGCATTATTTTAAGTAATTCACTTTTCCATTTTCTAGTCCTTAGTGTGTTGGTGATATTCATTACAAAGTGAAAGTATACTTCTCTGGCACCCTGAGAAGCTCATCTTTTACTGTGTCCAGTATGTCATACAGGCAGTTCTGACATCTGACCTAAAGACTTAACGGGGAATGCATTTATTGGTGGGGTGACATATAGAGGGTTTACTTGGAGGTCTGGGGGAAAAAAAAAAAAAAATCATGCAGACATCAACAGCCTGCTGAAATAACTTGGAAATGAGTTCAGAGTGAGTTAAATAAAAAAGGAAGTCTTTAGCATGAAGGAAAAATTTGGCTTGTCAACTGGATTCGTGCTAAAAATCAAGTGCAGAGCATTACTCATCTTTCATTGTCGTCAGGAAAAGAACTGGACACAGAAATGGTGTTGCATTCATTATTTCTTTTACTGCATTCAGGGAGTGGTCTTGAAACTGAATCTACTGGGTGATTTACAACAGACACTCACTCTGTAGGCCCTTCTTCATCTTGAAAGAAAAGCATTTTTTAAATTACTGTAGTCTTTGCTGAAGATCTGCGTCTCTGGAGATGTGTCGTCGGCTTAGTGCCTTATCCCTGAGCAACCCCTTGTTTTCCATACGACTGGAGCAGTCTGGAGAAGATATAAACATGGTGACCATTAGCATAAGCTTGTTTGGAAAGTAGGATGAAAACGATACATAGGTTTGCTGCTTTGCTGATGTCACATGTTAACAGAAGATTGATTGATATGAGCCAGAGATGTTACGGTATCAGAGATGCCAGAGAGGTGCTAAATGCGGGGTTTTGACTCGCAATATTCTTTCATTACGTTGTGCCTGATGGTTATGATCTGCCTACCGATAACGAACAGCTTGAATCTGGTGTGTTTCTTACTCTACCTAGGTAGACACGACACCCACCCAGTTTCTTGACTGTAATGTTTATGTGTGGGATGTTCACCAGACGAAGAAGCTGATTAAAGTGGATGGAGTTTTCACCTCAAAACGCAAGCGGCACTGTGTTGACTTCGCTGCTATCAGGCTCCAGATCTCTCTTCTGCAAGAAATGCATGTCACACACTTCCATTTTTCACTGAAATGGTCTTTAATCCTCCCTTTCGGTAACCTTTCTCTCATCAACCACACACTTGTACATTATTATCAGTGTTTTGCTAGTGAACTTCTCAGAGTTAACGTAACTCCTGTTGTTGCTTTATGGCAACCTATGGCTGAGAATCAAGAGCTTCCAGTTCCCCTTGCCAAATACGGAGCCTGGGAAAACCCAGAAACCATTAAGGCTTTTGTTGAGTATGCCAAATTCTGCTTTACAAGTCTGGGGGACCATGTCAAATTTTGGATCACAATGAATGAACCGTCTGTGAAAAACTTGACATACACCGCAGGGCACAACCTGTTGAAAGCCCATGCGAAAGCGTGGCATCTTTATGACAAAGAATTCAGGAGATCTCAGAAGGGTAAAATATCTATAGCTCTGCAAGCCGACTGGGTAGAACCAGCTTGTCCCTTTTCCAAGAATGACCAAGAAGTTGCCGACAGAATTTTAGAGTTTGACATTGGCTGGCTTGCGGAGCCCATCTTTGGGAATGGGGACTACCCACAGGTGATGAGAGCATGGCTTCACCGAAGAAACAGCGTTGACCTCTATAATTTCCAGTTGCCTTATTTCTCAGAAGACGAGAAGAAGTTAATCCAGGGCTCATTTGATTTTTTCGCCTTGAGTCACTACACTACTACACTTGTGGGCTGGGAGAAAGAAGATGCACTAAAATATGACCACTTCCTTGAAGTTCAAATGATCAATGACATCACGTGGCTGCACTCCCCCAATAGAGCTGCGGTAGTGCCCTGGGGGCTGCGTAAACTGCTCAAGTGGGTTAAATCAAAGTATGGCGATGTCCCAGTTTATGTTCTAGCTAATGGAATCGATGATGACCAGAATGTGGTGCACGATAAGCTCAGAGTGTATTACATACAGAATTACATCAATGAAGCTTTGAAAGGTAAGGAGCCATAGATGGTTTATATATTAGTATATAGTTTGATAGAATATGTTTAACTTTAAAAAATAATCCCACATAAAATACTGCATAAATTAAATGTTACTACAGCATAACAGGTAGTTTTCCCTTTGATTTATGACTGACTGGTGTTACTAAACATCAGGAAGACTGACCTTGCACATATTCTGCATAAGACAGTGGAAGAACTTTTTTGTGGATTCAAGAAATTAAAGTACATGTTATGTGAGTAGCTCCACATGTATTTAGTCAGATTTTCTTCCTATTGCACTTCTACTGTTGTTTTGCTTTTTTGCTTCTCTCCACTGATGTGCCTCAGGGCTGGGTATGAGTCTGTTCCTCCGCTGTCTCTGATCTCGTCCAACACAGTGCTCTTATCCAACAGTGATCTTCATAGTAATTCAGCTATCTACCTCATTATGTGATTTCCTGGACTCTTTCCTGTTATTCAGAACCCAAACCGGTCTTTGTCCTAAAGATTCATAAATTATAAGGCAAAACGGAGGCATTTTGAGTCATCCTGTCATACAACACGCAATGTTTTTTCAAGAAAAACATAAGACCCAAATGAGATCATTTTTATTGATGTGGAATCTTCTACACGTTACTGTAAGCTGTTTCAGTGGCTAATTATTTACTGCTTTTTATATATATAAGTGCGTGTATAGATATACATAAATCTTAACTTCTTTAGTATTAATTTCTTCAGCTTTAAGCCATTTTGCTGTACATCTCCATGTATTTTACCTGTGTAGGTGTTCACAGAAAACAAGCTCTCATTTATCTCTTTGATAAATAGCACAGACAAAGCTCTTTGTGTCGGTTCAATTTTTAAGCTTTTTTCCAACTTGCCAGCATTCTCCTTGAGAGGACTGAACACAGACCTGGACACGCTGTTCCTACCACAGGACAACCGCCATCTCAGGCAGGTATAACGTGACCTCCTACCCTTTTTCTCCTCTTCCATACATCTGAGCAACCCATGAGCCCTTTCGGCCGTGGCAGCAGGTTGGTCACACAAACTCTGTCGTTATCTGCTCAGATTTCAAACCCAGTTACAGATTCTCCCCAGGCCCAACTTCCTCTACTCAAGTATGGTCTGCTTGTTCTTTGACATCCTCACGTTTGGTCACGTTCAAATGCCAGTTGCTTGCTTGTCTAATGCTTGCTACACTAGCTAGATTATGTCCCTAATCTTTGTGTTATTTGCTTTGCAAACTTTGTGAAAAATAGTTTTACTTTTCTTTCAGGTTCCTGATATATTTAAAATCATTAAATATCTTTGTCCTAAAAGCCAATCTCCTTGACCACAGTAGAAATACACCTCCTGTGACACTTACTTACCTGCAATTACATTTCTAGACTTACTAGTTCTATTTGAGACCCATTAAAGTCTGTTTATTATGAGCTCCCCTTGACCTTGTAACATTCTGTTTTCTTGACACAAATGCCATACAATACCAAGTCAGTTGCCTTGTGAAGTTCTAAGTAGATCACATCAAACATCATTACTTTCATTGATCTGCTGATCTCATAAAAAAGATGTCAGGTTAGTTTGACAAGACATTTTTCATGAAGTTAAGATGATTGGCATTAATCATATATATCTCCTGTAATTCATATTTATCAAGCCTTACATAATCTATTCCACTCTTCTGCTAGGTAGTGAAGGATGAGTGGCAATTCCGTAATATGCTAGGTCATCCTGTCCACTGTCAAGTACTGGCTTCAACTGTCTCCGCTGTAATTTCCACCTCTTTCACAAATTACTGAACATCAGTATTAAGTACCCAAGAGCTCATTCTCTGCATTTTGAAGCACTGGCTACATGTTTTCTGCCTCTGTAGTTAAACCTATATCTTGGCTATATTTGGGCTTATGGTTTCAATACGGTTTTTTCTGTATTGCTTTCTCTCTACCACTTAGACCATGGCAGTTCTTTGCACTTCTGTGTTCAGAGTCTGTATGTATATGGACTCTTCTCCCAGTTCCTGTTAGCCAGAACACCTGCACACCCCCTGTTTTTTACAAGGGCCCATAGTGACAGGACAATGTGTAACGGTTTTAAACTGAAAGCAGGAGATTTAGATTAGATATCAGGAAGAAATTTTTCACGGAGAGGGTGTTGAAACACTGGAACAGGTTGCCCAGAAAATTTGTGGATGCCCCATCCCTGGAAGTGTTCAAGGCCGGGCTGGATGAGGCTTTGAGCAACCTGGTCTAGTGGAAGGTGTCCCTGCCCATGGCAGGGGGGTTGGAACTAGATGGTCTTTAAGGTCCCTTCCAACCCTAACCATTCCATGATTCTGTGATTCTTACTGATCTGCTACCAGTATCTCCCAATCACTTCCTTCTCCTCTCTTCTATCCGGCCTGGAAATAGCTCCTATCTTTTTCAACTTAGTTTTTCTATCTTACCACCTTCTTTGTCATGGATGAGTATGTCCCTGCTAACTAGCCATAATACTTGCCCTAAAGCTCACTATCCCACTTCTGACCTCATGCACTCCTCCATAGTGTTTGGTCCATCAGTAATACCAGCTTTTTTGTTCTCTTCTCTTCTTCCACTCCAGTATTTTGTCGATCTGGCCTTACACTGGGAGAAAGCTCTTAGCTTTGGCATTGTGACTGATTCAGCTTTCTCCAAAACCTGCATTTTTTCTGCAAGACCCTGTGCAGCAACCAAGACGAATTACAGATCTTGTGTCCTTACCTCAGTGCCACGCCAGAGAGGACTGAGAGGGGATTTGGTGCATGTGTGCTTTTGCCTTAAAGTTCCTATTCTGCCTTTTTCCTCCAGCTGGTTTCAGGGACTGCACGTGGCGGCATTTGTGCAGTCAGTGTTGCTTACCTGCATTGCTCCAGGCGTGTGCAGATGCGTGATCCCAGAATACAGTGCGGGACCCTTTGGACTGAGGCTGTATTTTTAAGTGCTTTGTGCACTGTTTAAGTACATCTTTGCCAATTGAAAACAAAGTACAGCAGTAACCATTTATGTAACACCATTAAATTCACATGCGGTTTTGCAAACACCAACTAATTATCCAGGGTAGAAGCTCTGTAAAAGGGCAGGTAAATGTTATTTCATTTTACACATGGAAAGCAGGTTAGAGGGGCTGAATGCCCTGAGTTTGGCTGCAGAATTTTTTTCAGAGGCATATGAACATTCAGCAATTGTTAGCTTTCAGCCCTGCGTCATCTGCTAGAAGATGCTGCATTTGTTAAAAATGTTGAATTTGTTAAAAATAGTGATTTTTGAGAGATGAAGTATTACAGTTTGCGTTTTATACTATGGATTGATTGGTTTTGTCAAGCGGGACTGATGGCTCAAGGTTAATGCTCCAGCTGCTGGACCTCTTCCAGCAGCCAAGTTAGCAGTATGGATTGTGGACGTGTTCTCAATAAAGATGGATACAGGTCATCCTGGGTCAGAAACTCAGGTCAATAACACAAGGGGGCTACAGTCTGTGTAGCCTTTCCACTTGTACTGGTGACGTCCCAGTACACGGGCACGTCTTTTTCTGGTGTCTGTGCCCTCGCTAGTGAGTCGTGCAGCCCGGTGTCCTCCGTCCTTTGGCTGCTCCCATCAGGAGGTGCTCTGCGAGGGAGAGAGGGCGGTCAGAGAAACAGGTTGTGGAAATCCAGGTGCAGGAAACCCAAACCCTGTATTCTTTCATACACAAAAGAGAGATAGGCTCCATGCTGATCGTTAAACAGTCATGCACTCACAGCTGTGTTTACCCAGCGCGAGGAAATAAATTGCAGGATACTCACGACGCACGCTGTCTGGAGATGGCTGACAAATTCTTGCTTTTTATGACAAACACTTCATTGATGCACCTTACCTTATTTTTAAGAAGAGAAGTGCAGATGTGGGTTTAACATCCCCTCGCCCCTGCTTTATGTACTGGCATATGGTGCTGCTCTTGAATGCCAAAGTGACTTTTACTCATTTCTTCAACCCACTGTTTTCTTTCGCAGCTTACACCTTGGATAACGTTAACCTGCAAGGATATTTTGTCTATTCTTTTAATGACAAGACTGCTCCTAAATATGGTCTCTACAGTTACGTTGCAAATCACTACGAACCAAAGCCTTCTATGAAACACTACAGAGAAATAATTGACAAGAACGGTTTTCCTGGTCCTGAAACTCCTGAGCTGCTGTGCCCAGAAGACATGGCCTCGTGTCCTGAATGCCACTTCTTCCGAACCAGAAAATCATTATTAGCCTTTGTCTCTTTCATATTTGTTGCTTTTATTGTTACAATATTCTTCATTACCTACTACTCCAAGAGGGTAGAAAGAAGGTATGCATAGAGCTGCCCCCTTGGAATACATCACTCGCTGCCCTGTCTCTTGCGTCCCCTTGGGCAATCTCAAAGAAGAGCGCACAATGTCGTGATTGCTTCGGCACTAGGAAGGCGTTTACATTGCCTGATGCTGCAGGACGTTGGCACTGAGAACAGATTGCTAGCATATGGCTTCCAGAAGTCGTTTTCTCTGGTTTAGCACATTTGGTTTATGACCAGTCCTTAACTCCTGTGGTTGGAGTTAGCTCACAACTTTCCTTGAGACCTTCTGTTGAGCAGATGCTTTCCCCTTCTTGGTTTTCCCTCACTGTGTTGGACAGGTAAAAGTATGTTTTGAAGACGTGGAGTGATGGAAGAGCCCGTATGTCGAATTCTCCAAGAGAAGACTCGGGAGAAACAGAATGGTTTACTTTTCCAAATTAGGGTTTAATGCTGATATTGCATGATCAGAGCCAAGACCTGACTGGAGCAGGGAACGAGCCAGAGGGGAATTGCACAAAGCAGCACCGGGGGAAAGGACACCCCCTTTCCATGAAGCAGATGCAGAGGGAAGAACAGGGGGACATGACTGTGCTGCTGAGAGCTCTCGGTAAATTAGCTGACTGCTATTCAGGTTGCTGTCGGCTGCATCCAACTTCAGGATGTCACTGGGGAGCTTCAGCTAAAGGAGCTGTGTCTTCTTCAGTGGGGAAAGCAGCAGGGGTGTGACCAGGCGTGGCAGGGGTCATGCCATCTGATGGCAAGGTGGAAAGGGCTTCTCTTTGATAAGCACGGTAAAAAAGCCAGAACAGGGATGTCCTTGCCGTCTCAGTAGTCAGAAAAGGGTGTGCCTGACCCTGTGCCCTGCTTCCCTGTATCCACGGGCATGGCAGGGCTGGGGCACCCCTTTTCTCACAGCAAGTCGCTCACGGCTGGCATTCTGGTTACCTGCCGGAGACTTGAGGGCCGTTTAGTAAGATGGTCTCCGCGTGCCATTCGTGTCGAGCATGGCAGCTTTAAATCCCAGCATTTTCGTGGGATAATCCAGCACTTCATGGCTGCTTTTGCCAGGGTCTGAGTTCTCGAAGCTGTTGCTCCAGGCATGTTCCAGGGTGGGTGGAGGGTCTCCTTTGAGCAACTGGGTCTGGCCCTGGCAGCATGTCATTCCAAAGTATTGCTGAACGCCTGCGGGCCGCTCCTTTTTCTCTCAGCAAGATAAATTAGCAAAATATTAGCAACGTGGTTTATTAGTAGGAACGCAGAGACAATGGAAAAAAGCCCTATATTATTTTGCCTGCCTTGTGAATCGCTGCACTAGGAGTGTCCTGGGTGTAAAGCAGTGAGGTCATTTTTCTCCGCTCCCTAACTCTAGGCCTGCATTGCCTTCAGCTGTAATTGTATTTTTATTGCTATGTGAATAATGTCAGTCACTGGAAAGAATATTTTAAGGGAAATGTGCTCTGTGTTAATTAAGAATTATTTATCTACTAAAGCTGATTATGCTGTATTAAATGTGATGTTTATCTACTAGATGACTAGTAGATGACTGAATGACCTCCCAGGGTTCCTTTCAACCTGAATATGATTCTGTGCTGTAAATTAAAACTTACATATGAAGTATAATTTACATTTGTAACTTAAGATTATATTTTTTCTTAAATAATCTATAGAAACAGAGAAGAATTAATATATTACCATAATGATTAATATATTTGTCCTCTAGTTCCAATCTTAAAATGGTCTCTCTTTGCACTAATGTATATTTTGGTATCGAGGTTAAGGTGAAAAATTCAGGGTAAGTAAGTGATGAAGTATTAAAAACAGATTTTAAAATTATTTATAGCCTGATAGGACTCGCTGAAGAAGAGCAAATTTTAAACTGCAGTATATTTATGCGTTGGTGGCTGGTGCTGTGTGGATGACAGAGAAATAGCTCTCCCTAAATGTTCGAAATGCCACACGGCTTTCTCCGTGGCACGGCAATGAATCACCTTGCCGTACATTTCTCCGGCACTCAGATGCCTTCGCAGCACATAACAAAAAGTGACATTCATTTAATATAAACCCTAGCCAGGTCGTGCCCTATGTGTGTGTGTATGTCATAATTATTTTGCTGATGGTAAAACCAAGAGTCTGGAGCTGATCTGAGAGTCCGAGCGCATGTGCCCCGCCTGGGTTTGAGGGGTTTCAGGGGGCCTGGGCAGGGCCAGGAGATCACAGGTACCGTGCTGGTGGGCACTGGCCCATTCTGACACGTCACTAGCCATCTCCCATCCGCTGAGTTGCTGTCCTGTGCTCTTTGATGGCCCAGCCACAGCACAACGTGTGAAACAGCAGCTGGAGTGTGGAGGAGACGGTGCAGGCTCTTCCCGTAGAGGCTGGGTGATATGTAAGCACCGACAGGCAGATGGCACCAGCTGGATATCTAATTCGTAGGTAAATTGGGATTTGTTGCTGCAGAGCTGTATGATCGCATCCACTCATGGTGCCGCGGCCCATAGAAATAACTCGGTGCTTCGGGGCGCGTCCCTTCAGAAGAGTTTTTAAATACCCCGGCGGAGCGGTGACTGGCTCGAGCCGGGCACAGCGGTTGCCGAAGTCTTCTAAGCAGCCTGGGCGCCGTGCTGCCTGTGCGCAGCAGCGCATTGCTCCCGGCGAACGGACTGCCAGGGAAAAGACAGGCTGCCCTGATGGACACAATGGTATGGGTTTGCCTCGGGAATTGGCTTCATTTTATGTGATCGGGGCCAAGCGCGGGTTTCTGGTCAGTCTTGGGGGAAAAACCAACCTCCACTAACAACAAAAGAAATCCCTTGAATAGGCCGAGATTAGGTACCTGTCCAAGCAGAATTGCGGTGTGCTCATGCGAACCGATGGGGTAATCGCCCCCTGCCATCAGGCTGTGGGGCACTTCTCCCCTTTAATACCCACGCGTGAGCTGTGACCTGGAACTTCCCCAGCGCGTCTAGAGCAGAAATGACGACAGTAGCAAGGACGTTGAGCAGAGGGGATTCCACCCGCAGCTCGGGAAGGGTGGGATTTTATTTTCTGAAGAGCAACAGGGGTCTGCACGTGATGGATGTTACCATGCCGTACGGTATGGAGGCTAGATTTTAACCGTGCTTCTGCAATGAAATGTTGCTGCTGGTTTGCCCAGTGCTCCAGGTTAAACATGTTGTAAAACGTGAAATTACATTTTTATTCAAAAAGGTTTTGTGACGTGAGTGCAAAGCTACTGCTTCATTGCTTGAAAAGATCGTGCAGCGTGACTGTGGGAGGGATGTCTTCGCTAAATGAAAGAATGAATGTTAGAGTGTTTCTGTAACAGTCTCAGAAATGGAATAAAGATACTGTATGTAACAGATTATAACATGATTTTACTGTTTAATCTGTCCACTTGGTCTGCAATGTGAAGAACAGAGCACGTTAGGAGAGGCTGTTATGACAACTCTGTGAGGACTCTGTGTGCTCTTTGGTTTTCCAGCGCCATATAAATAACGGTAGCTTTTGTTGGAGACGGCTGGGGCCTGTGTCTGCACAGAGGTTTTTCCAACAGACCTAGGGCTTTGGAGGGGTTTCGGTTCTTTGAGTTTTTGTTGGTTGTTTTTTGAGGGTGACTATTGCTATTTAAACCCTGTGGAAGTAACCATGCCAGTGTGAGGGTTTTGTTGCAGTGTCTTATTCCATGGTAACACTGCAGTAAATTTAAGAGCGCTTCTCATCCAGGGAGTTACTCACGGGCCTGAAGGATTCTGTCAGCATAGTTGTGGCATTAGCAGTCAGTTTGTGGCACCCTTGTTAAACAACCTAAGGAAAGTACATGTCAAGGTTAAAGGAAGTGGGAGCAGAAAGGGACAGGACTAAGGAATGGGACAGTGGCCATACAAGTGTCAGCATGTTTAAACACACAACTTGTCCTTCATGTTTCTGCTTGCACTGTATTGCTTTGATTTTGAGTCACTTAGAAAACTTAGAATCATGGAATGGTTTG
>NW_010229071.1:0-2912 GCF_000690775.1 Eurypyga helias
GAGCGGTTACTCCGCGTTCACGGGGGGTGGAAGGAAGCAAAACGTGTGTTTCTGTTGGCGGGGGGGAGTGATGGGTGTTCATCAGACCCCTCCTTGCCCCCCGTGTGGCAGCTTGCTGTGCGTGGGAGGGCCCTGCTAGCGCACCCGGGAAGAGGGCTGCTCTCCTTTGAAGGCTGGAGCAGCTCCTCTAAAAGCACCTGAACTTGAGAAGCGGTTAATTCTTTTGCTTGAAAGGTACCTGAAGCTGTTGGGGCACCTGGAGTTTGAAATGAGGTGGAAATACCTCTGAAAACGACACAGGAACTCAAGACTGGGAAGGCTGGAGTAAGCAGAAGGTGATGCTGGGGTCGTGGAGGTGGCAGCTCTGCCCCTGACGCAGCTTTGGGAAGGTTCTCCTGCTCCTGCAGACCGGCCAGGCTTCTCGTCCGGACCACACAGCAGACACGTAAGCCGTGGGGCTATCGTACAGCTGATGCTGCTGCAATGGGTGTCCCGTGATCTGACACACAGCCTTCAGGCTACCTTAAAGTTTGGTAGTGCTTAATTTTCACTTAACGCTGATGAGAAGTAAAACGTCGATCGATTTCAGGGATGCCCTTGCAAAGGCAAAGGAAACCAGGTTGCTCCTGCCTCTTTCCATCTATGAAGTTCTTTTGAGAGGAGCGAATCCTTCCCCTCTGCGGTGCTGGGCTGCCCACTCCTGACACTCAGTAACAGCATTTAAATGTCAGCAGCGCCTGTTTGGTGTTAGTTACTCCGAGAAGGCTGTTAGGGGAAAGCATGTGCAGGAAAATTCCAAAGTTGAAATAAAGCAAAGAAAGAAATAGTGGTTTTAAAGATCAGAGCATTTCCAACTGGATAGGGCGGTTTCTCTAGGTAATGAACAAAGGCCTTATGTTTGGGCTGCGTGTTTGCAACTTTCCATTGACATAAAAAGGACATTTGCTGCTGGTAAATATTGTGCTGACTGCAAGTAATACCCTGCTCCAGGGAGGCTTTTTTTGTTGTTTTTTTGAGGGAAGAGGAACTTAATCCTCACACTGAACTGTGTCATTTTAAAGGATGCCTTCCTTCATTTAAAGCTATAATAGAATAGAATGGAAGAATAGAAATCCTTATTTCTTTCCCAGCATAAATACCTATGTTCAGCAGCTCAAAATCTCTCTTTCAGGTGACACGCTGACAGATTTACAATGTCGATGGATATAACTTTCCTCGGCACAGGCTCAGCATATCCCTCTCCAACAAGAGGCGCGTCGGCGTTAGTGCTTCGCAGGGAAGGGGAGTGCTGGCTGTTCGACTGCGGAGAGGGGACTCAGACACAGTTGATGAAGAGCCATCTCAGAGCAGGTTTGTGATGAGGGAAGGGGAGAGGTTTCATGAGATCTGAACAAGATGCTTTGTCCTCGTGCTCGTGTTATTTGAATACGTACTAAACACGCGTGAGCATCTGAAGGTGCTGCGTATGGGTGGCAGTTGCTGAACCTGCTGTGCGGTAATCCTCGATTGCCCTTTGGTAAAGAATTGTGTTTGAGAACTAAACGCTCCTGAATTTATTTCTTAGGCTTTGTAATTTCAAATGTGGACCACAGACCAGCTTTAAACTGGCACAGTTTGTGTTTGTCTGAAGGCAGCTCTAGACAGAACCTGCTGTGAGTCTTCCTGGCACTAGTGCCTTTGTTTTTAAGTTAAGTTGCGTGTGTTCATGGTTAACTTACACATTTTGGCAAATAAAGTAGAAACCAGACTTGCCTCCAGTTTGTGTGCTTTTGCAGCCTACAGCAGCAAGAGCAGACTTTGGAGTCCCAAGTTATAAAGATGGAATTATCAATTATAGACAGAAAACCAACCTCCTGCTCCCCCAAAATCTGAAGCTCTCAGGGAATTTAATGACCAAGTGAACAGACTAATTTTTACTGATTTTTTTTTTTTTTACGAAATTGTTCTTAAAGCAAAGAGAGTCTCTCCTTCCTATTGCTCAGTGCTAACAGATGCTGGAGAAAATGCCTTACTGCAAGGAAGCAGGAAGTCAGCGAGCAGAGGAGACTGAGGCAGCGTGATTAAAATACACGTGTCTCTAATGAGAGAAAATTCTGGGCTTTTTTTAAACTAGCAAGGGCAGGGCCCAGTGCCAGTGAGGTGGTGTGAGACAAACTGGGACGTGAAACAAAGCCCAAATCTTTAAATGTGCTTTTTCATCTCTTTGAAACAAACCAGCCAGGAGCTGTGGAATTCTCACCTTTTGAAGAACTTTGAAATTAAACCTGGATGTGGTTTTTTCTTTTTCTTTTTTCCTTTTTTTTTTTTTTACTTTTTCTCATGTGCTAAATGCAAAACTAGGAACAACACAAATTCCACTTTATGTTTCTCATTAGTCTACAGCTTCCATGTAAGGTATGAAAGTGCAACCACTTTCCAGCACTTCTTTGCTTTTTAATATGGCAGATGTCACCAGTTCAGTTCTGTTCCGTGTTTGTAGCACATTTTGCTTAGAAGCAACTAAAACTTCTGTCTGGGCTGTCTTGTTTTGACAACTTGTGTGGAAACTTACTGCTGCTGTAGAAAAAAGTACTTTTTGGCCTGGGATTTATTTCTTAAACACTGGATTTCTTCCTTACTTCCTACTTCCTGCCAGAAAGGGATTATTTCCGAGTTGTTATGGTGTTAATTTGTTTTCCTGTCTTTTTCTGGTCTGTTTTTCTTTTTCTGTTGTTCCGATCAATAGGCAGAATTACCAAGATTTTCATAACTCATCTTCACGGTGACCACTTCTTTGGACTGCCTGGCCTGCTGTGTACACTTAGCCTCCAGAGCAGCCCTGACCCAAACAAAGCACCTGTTGATATTTATGGACCATTAGGACTGCGAAACTTCATATGGAGGAGTATGGAGCTCTCCCACTCACAACTTCT
>NW_010229071.1:2931-10294 GCF_000690775.1 Eurypyga helias
CACACGGGACCAGTGCCCCACGGAAGAATTTGAAGAGTTTTCTTACCTGGACAGAGATGAGGTAAATCCCCAGGGAGCACAAGGGAGGATGCTCCACCTGGATCCAGTAGAAAACTCCTACTTGCTGCATGAGGATGAGCAGCTGGTTCTGAAAGCATTCCGCCTGTTTCACCGCATTCCTTCCTTTGGCTTTGTGGTGGAGGAGAAGCCCCGGACTGGTAAACTCAATGTACAGAAACTAAAAGACCTCGGTAACTCCTTTGATTTACTTGTTAAGTTTTTTAATGCCTAAATGCATGTCTTCAAGCTGAGCCTTTACTCCAGTTTACAGCAACTGTAACAAAATGAGGATCCTAGGCAGTTTTTGTGGCCTTTTTATGACCACCTTTCTAGGGGCTATAGCAAATTAGACTGGCTGTATCTTCCCATAATCCATTTTAATTCAGTTTTTCTGTTTTCTATTAAAGACGTTCTGCTACTTGCACCAGTACTTTCTCTGAACTGGTGTGCAGCACTAGTGCCAGTTAATATTGCAGACCATTCTCATACTGGGAAGAGGAAGCAAGTTCAGATGTTAATTTTAAAAAGCACGGCATGGCTTTCGGGAAAACGTGCAGCCAGTGTATCTGCATGACTTTATTGACTTCCAGATGAAGAATGTAGCTTTTCTTCAAACGCTCTTCTTGCTGATGTTAGGAGCTCTTTATTTGTATGACGTATGTGGAATATCAACTGCTGCTTACACTGTGGTTGTACTTTTTTCAGTGAGACAGCTCAGTATGTACCACATCTCTTAAGTGATTTTTATTTTTAAAGCTGACACCTCTCATCATACTTATGGGCTCTTTTGCCTTTATTTACTAGGAGTTCAACCAGGTCCTTTATATGGGAAACTGAAGAATGGAACGGCAGTTGTTCTAGAAAATGGAGTAACAGTTTCTCCTTCTGATGTCTTAGAAGACCCTATTCCCGGAAGAAAAATCTGCATTTTGGGGGATTGTTCAGGGGTGGTTGGAGATGCGGCCATGAAGCTTTGCTGTGAAGCAGATGTACTGATACATGAAGCCACGTTGGACGATACCCAAGAGGAAAAGGCAAGAGAGCATGGTCATAGCACTCCAAAAATGGCGTCAGATTTTGCAAAATTGTGTCAGGCTAAGAAACTGGTTTTGACTCACTTCAGTCAGCGGTATAAACCGGCTGCTCAGAGAGGAGAGGGAGATATGGACGTGACTGAACTGAAGAGGCAGGCAGAGTCAGTGTTAGAGGGTCAAGAAGTAACACTAGCCGAGGATTTTATGACAATAGAAATTCCACTGAAAAAGTGAAAACAGTAGCGTTAGCAAGCTCTGTATGAAAACATAAAGGAAGAGGGTGTTGGATAGCACTTCTGGTGGTAGGATTTCTGGTATCCAAGTGCGTGCTCTGGCACACAACCGTTGCAAACCAGGTACAGTTAGCACTACTTCTGTAAAGCAAGGAAAATGGATATTCAGGCACCCGGAACTTGGAATAAATTCGTAAGTGGCAGTTTTGAACACCTAGCCTCCCCAGAAACCGAACATGCAAGCTGGCACAAGCCTTCACAGCCCCGGAGTTTTCCTTGGACCACAGATTTCCTGGATCAGAGCGCTGGACCATTTGTCTTAACACAGCCTGTGGGAAGGTTGGTGTTCTGCACCCCAAGTCAAGATACCCTGCCTGTTCCAAGCCTTTCCGTCACATCTATCTCAGACTTGCATACGGTGTTCTGCAACTGTGACCCGGTTTCTGTCTAAGGGGACTGGAATTAATAAAGTATTTGTAACTCTGCCGAGGGTTTGCAACTGGGGGTGTTGGTGCTTGAGTGGACGAGCTCTTACAGTAATTCCTTTGCGCATGAAGTTTTCTCATAAATAAATACAGTTTAGGCTTCCTGACAAAAGTGAACGACCCTTGACAGTTGGAGTCACTTAAAGCTCCGAAGCGTGAGCTCTCAGCTTGCATACCTGTTCCCTGCATCAGTGAAGTTTGGAAGCGTGCTCTGGAAATCTTCAGGCAGACGAAAAGTTGCCTTTCCCAAAGTGTTCCTCCAAGTGCGTTTTCAAACACAAATTATCCTGATAAAAGCATATTTCTCTGTAAAAATACCACCCTGGGAGTAATTTCAGCTATGTATAGCTCGGTCTGTTTCTGCAGTGACTTTATGCTTTCAGTTAACAGACATTTAGACCAACTTTATCTCCTTCCCACCTCAAAACAAACTAGAAGCTGGAGTTTCCCAAATTTTAGCAAAATTTTCTGGTCAAAAGTGAAATCAGTGTTTTTGAAAAAACTACCCTGAATATGTTTTCCCTAGCATGGATTCCTGAAAGCTGAGACACGTTGTGGCTTTCTAACAAACACTGAGAACTTGGGCAGGTTTCAGTACAGCTGCTGGAGCTGTGCTGGCACTTTGTTGAGTTGATGGTAATAACGGAAAATGGGTTGGTTTTAATACACAATTTCCCTCCCTGCTTTGAATGTCGAATAACAAAGCTCTAAAGAACAAAACCACTCTTTAAAGAGCTCTCACCTGTAAACGGTGGTTGGTGTACAGTGGTAATCCTTACCCAGACCAAGCCAGTGAGTTGAAATTAAATCCTGCAGATAATTTTACTGTACTCTTCATGTTTTCTTCACTGCGAGTGTACTTGGCTGTAAATAAGCAACAGTCTTGAAAGAAAAAGGAGTGTGATTTCCTAGTGTTTGGCTAAACAGATTGAATTGCATTCAGTGTCTCATCCCCACCCTCCAAACAGACTCAGTCTTACCTGCGGTTACAGTAACTCTGAACTGAATTACAGCAAAACTAATGTTTTTTTGCTTCAAATGTAGAGGGATTATTTGATTTCTCTAAAAAAAAATACACTGGGAAAAGTTGCAGACTTGAAGAACATGACTTCTGGAGCAGAAACTCACTGACCTGACTTCCCTCTTAAAAGTGGCGCACAGCAGGCAGAGCCCCACCGATCGTGCAGTGGCACGTTCCTTCCTCCCCAGATTGCCTTTCTTTTGTAAGATAAAAATTAATGGCAGAGATCGTGATACCCCACTCTGCTTTACGCAGTCAAAAGCTGAGCAGTTTCCAACTGTTTTGTTTCATACAGTGAAAGAGTTAACTTCCTTCGTTGTCCTGACCTGCTCCGCTACGTCTGCTTCCACGCTGGAACAACCGAAAATTCCCATTTCTGAGCCATTCACCGTTGTGATATGAAGCTTAGGGAGCAACTTCAAGGCTCTGTGGAGATTCACTGGGTACTGCCTGCAGATGACAAAATCAGAGGGTGGAAATGATAACAAGGGACAATCCAAAAGCCTGTGCAGCCTGCGGTGTGCGCACTCGCTGCAGCTCCTCTCCCTGTGGCGCTGGATCGTGCTGCTCCAGAACTGGGTTATCCATCCCCGCGGTAAACACATTTTTGCATTCGTGTGGTTAGTTGATTGCTGTGAATTCAGGAATACCTTCAGTTCCCATTCAAATGATGGAGGGTGTGGGTAGATGTGTGAGATGAATCCATGGTGCAGGCTCCCATCATGGAGGGAGTCTCGCTCCGCCGTGCCCCGCAGTCCCAGTGCCCCTGCAGTCCAGCTCGGCGTGCCAGTCCGGTGCTTGCCTGGCTCAACAACCACTGGTTCTTACTAGCCTGCAAGAAAACAGCCTCTTGGCTCATTTTTGGCTCAATTACCAATTAACAAGATGTCTTGCCACAGGAACGAAGGAGGGTGCAGAAGTGCTTGGCCAGAAATGGGGAGGTGCTTGGGACCCCCCCTTTTTAGCGGCAGTGAGCCGATACATGGGGTCAGCCCTACCATATAGCTGCATCCTAAATATGCTTTAGGATCTGATTCCTACACGTCAGTTTGGGTAAAGAACATCACGGGGAAGGGTGTATCAGATTGAAGCGGCAGGCCAGGTCCTCTTCAGGTATTAGGTACAGGGACTTTGTCGCACGGAATTGATGTGTAAGTGCATTTTTCATGGCAAGTTACTTGGTGTGGACAATTGAGGGAGGAAATGCTGATTTCATCTAAGCTGACGAGAAAAGCTGTAAGCTGCCCAGTCTGTATTGAAGGCCGGATTGACTATATGGCTGTCATTTTTAAACCCAGTTTCTTCTTGGCATGTTGGTGAAAGAGGGGACGTTTAGTGCCAGAGTTATGTGAAATTCCTGTATTTTCAATTTAATACATTTTGGTATTTCTAATCAAGTTATAGTTGTCTCTTCCTTAGCAGACCCCTGTGTCTTTGCTTACCATGGTCCACTAGGTCTGGATACTAAATTACTTCATTAATCTGACTGCTAGTGAAGACTTGAATTAAATTAATGGGAACATGCACGCCAGTGAGGACAGAAAGATTTGGACCATAAATTGTCTATTTTCCCAATGAGTTTATCTTTCCATTAACCATTTGTTAATTACCAGAGAACAAAATTCCTTTGCATTAAAAATACATTTGCCTGACAGCATTTTGTCTGACAGCAGGTAAAGGACTCCGGTCTGGTCCCATGGGGACTGGGAGGGTGTTTTAATAAGTTCTGGGTAATGTAAATGAAGATTTTTTAATTCTTTTTTTCAGTTTTGAATAACTGAGTTTAAAAATTCTTCTGCTTTCCTGGAGGAGTTCCTCTAAGTTTGGTTCCTTTTTTAGCTGGTACTAGTGGAGGGACTTGATAAACTGCAAAAGAAGCGTTTTTTGTTACAGGAAAGAGGAGGAGTGAGGAAATAAGACGTGAAGAGTTTTGTAAGAGCAGAGATGTTTCTGTGTTTACCTGTGAGAGTAAATCTTCCTTCTGCTGAGATCTGTGTCAGCTTGCGAAAAAAGGTTGAGAAATGTTTCCTACAGCACAAAAATGGTTACTTGCTCCGAGCGTGATGCGGTCTGTGTTGAGGATGGAGAGCTCGAGGGCAAGTCTGAGCTCTGAATCCACCCGGGAAAGGGATCCTCGATGCTAGAGGTGGTTCAGCCTTTAGTGTCAACCGCTCCCCAAGGCCCACAGTGGGACTCTTCATCTCTCAGTGCAGAAGAAACACGATCTTCATTTGGGAGCTTTTTCTTTTCCTTAAACAGACTTTTAAAACAATTTGCTCTTACTGAATTATGTTCATTTCTAAGGAAAAGCATATTAATTATTTACCTTGGATGGCTTCATTCTAGAAATCTAATTTCTGGCAAGGTGGTAGGAGTGACCTGGGTCTCACTGAAATCGGTGGTTTGGCACATAGTCACTAGAACAACTTAATGTATTTTTTATTAATAATAAAAACATATTGATTGGGATCTTGAAGTAGAACGAGTTGCAGAAATTTGACCAACATTTTGGGGGGGGGTGGGGTGGGGCTGGATGCTAAACCACGTGTTAAATTGATCCTGCTAGTACCAGCATTTGATATTTGATAAATGTTTGAGTTCAGAGGAGTTCAGGTGGTTGGGAAAAGCACTGGTTTTTGGACACGGTATCCCTGCAGCCATTCAAAATCACCTTTATGGCCTACAAAGGGCCTTCCCTGGACTAGCTGTTGGTGGAGCAGTTGGGGTTTGGATAAATACAAGGCAGCAGCTCAGCATCTTCCCTGGTGAAACACCTACCTGGTGGTCACCCCAGTCCCTTTACAGCTCCGGATCAGTCCATTCCTCATGTCCTGGTGCCAGCTGTGGTGGGATTCATTGTGTGTCCCCAACAGCCATGATGCACAGAGGGTCGTGGATACCAGAGGCCAAAGGTGGCACAGGCTCGGGGCTTTGTGCATGCCCAGATTCCACCGTTCTCCACCTGGCTGAGCGGGACATCGCAGTGGGTGCTTTATGAACCTCAAAACGGACGTGTGTAACACACAGTTACTGCGATGTGTACAGTACTTTCAAGTTACCTGGTTCAGATCCTTTCAGGTTTAAGGGAGGCCTATAAAGAAGCTGGGGGGGGAATTTTTTCCAAGGGCACGGTGTGACAGGACAAGAGGTAATGGGTTTAAATTGAAAGAGGGAGATTGAGATGGGACATCAAGAAGAAATTCTTCCCGCAGAGGGTGGGGAGGCACTGGGACAAGTTGCCCAGAGAAGCTGTGGGTGCCCCATCCCTGGAAGTGTCCAAGGCCAGGCTGGATGAGGCTTGGAGCAACCTGGTCTAGTGGAAGGTGTCCCTGCCCATGGCAGGGGGTGGCACTGGATGGGATTTAAGGTCCCTCCCAACCCAAACCATTCTGTGATTCTATCATTCTAATACATGCTACTGAAGCGAATCAATCACACTACCCCATAACCCAGCTGCAGTGTCATCATTGGGGATTGCCATGTTGAATTTGCAGCTTCTTCACACCTGCTTGTGAAATAAGGTGAAAGATTGCACCCCATTTCCCAACACCCATTCATTTCCGCTCTTAAACCCAAAATTTTTTGCCTGTGAAGATGACTGCTTCTTGTAAAGACTTTTAAGTCTCAGTGTCAGTAACGGCAGTTCGCTGCATCCCAGTGGTGTGGGTGGGGCTCTGGTTCACGGTATGCCTTGAAAACAGACTAGGGCAATTGCCAGTGGAAGGAAATTTAACCTATTATATTTACACTTATTATTTGCCATTATACAACCAGCGGGAAATCTGTAAAATATACTGCTTGGTGCTCAGCGTTAACGTTCTGCAGCTTTCATCCCCGTATTTGAGAAAATTGTCTCCTGGGATGCGGGACTGCGGGAAGAGGCCGTGCTTACAAATCACAATTTTTAAATTTTTTTTTTAAATGCTATACCTTGGAGAGGGAGTGGAAGTGCTGGCGTCTAACTTGCCAGCACAGAGGCTGGTGTAGGCAGCCTGCGAGCACGTGGATTTGCTACGCCATGGTCCGCGAGTGCTGCGTGGGACATGCTCCTCGTTGAACTGGAGCTCTCATCTCCTATCCGCAACACTTCAAAAACTCCGGAAATAGATAATTTGCAATGTGCTCAGCAAATCCTGGTGTGAAGAGGCTTCAATTACATCTACGCAGGGAAAGATGACAAAGATAGCAGCATTTTACATTGCTTTTCATCACTAAGTTCTTCTTAAGGATGTGGAAATGACTATAAATGACTTCAGTAGCGTGAGCAAGTAATTTTGGTATGGCAATGCAACAGTTTTAAAAAATTTCCATCATTCTTCACAGTAGCTGCGATAGCACACCCGCACCTTGCTGAACACCCCACTTACTTAGCAAAAATATATTGCATTTTGTGCACCTTTTCCCTTCTGCTTTGTATTCTAATGGTGGCCCAACACCACACAGGTAGAAAGATGTAACGTTCTAGTTTAAAATAAATTAATATTTTCCTTTTCAGTTGAAATCCTTTGGAGACTTTGCCGGACGAGGTGA
>NW_010229072.1:0-15762 GCF_000690775.1 Eurypyga helias
AAGGCTTTGCACAAGTCCAGGTGGAACTTGAGTGATGGTATAGTCCCCAGCACAGTAATGATTAGATTGACTTCTCCCCCACAGGTTGTGCATGGCTGTAGTCTTGAAGCTCTGGGTTGCTAGGTGAACTAGACTCCCCAATTTTCTCTTGGCCATAGCTGATATCTAGCCACTGTGGTCACCTCAGTAATCTCAGAAAATGCATCAGGTACGTCTGGTATGTTTCAGCTCAGCTAGATTCATTATTCAGATAAACCTTTGGTGGAGATGCACCAAAATACCCCAAGGATCAAGAATCATGAGACTTTTAAGGCTAAATGCTCAAAAGACAGCCATAGAGGGCTGGACTCTGAAGGCAGAAGGTGATGTGGGTATAAAAGAATCTTGAAGAATGGAGAAAAACTAGAAATAAGAAATCCTACCACACATATTCTGGTTTTAATATGAGAATCTTCTGCTGAGGTCTGAGGTATCCTGAAAAGGAGCAGTGAGGTAATTATGTTAGGTGACTTTTAGCAGTCATAATCAATAATTCCTTTATATAACACTGTTGTGAAACTTACAGTGCGATATTGAACTACTGCTGCCATCAGGATTAATAAAAAAACCTCTTAAAATGGACTTTCCTGGCTGGAGTGCCTTAATTGTAGTCCATTTAAAAACCTATTTAAACACCCTAATAGATTCCTTAGTTCTAATTTTTTTTTTTTCCACCTTTGCTGGTCTGGGTACTTCTCACTCTCACATATCAATGGCATTTTTCACTTGCACAGGTGATAATACACCTATATTGACATAAACAACCACTCACAGAGCGAATTGCATGGCACTTGGATATTTTTTTCTAGATTACTGTCAAGTCTGTTAGCTTGAAGGGGCAACAGGTTATTTTCAACAGCTGGCATGCTCTGGCAATAAATAAATTGTCCTGTTTTATTTACATATTTTCATTTTGTCATCCTTTTACTGACTTACACATGATGGATTTTATTTAAAGCCTCTAGAGGTATTAACACCAAATAAGAAGAATGTGCTGCTATAAAGATAGATAGAAGATCTATATTACAATACCTTGAAACATATGTTATTCTATTGAGCATATATGAATGACATTTGACTACAGTAAAAGGGGGGTGGGGAGGGAGGGAGAGGGAGACATATCTCTTTCTGTCTGTACTTGTATATAAAGCCACAGACAAATATATTGCTCTACGTATGAAAATGCTCTTGTAACAAAAGTTGGGATTTGATGTACCATATATTTCTCTTTGAACTAGAAGAAAAACATGACTAGTTTTTTGCAATGGGAATATTTGAAAAATGAGTTGGAAAGGCCTTGGAAGAGCATATCTGAGTCATGGATAAACAAGAAGAAAAAACAGTGGATAGAAGTAACATGATCATCCCTAGATGTTAGACATGGTATTTTGTGAAGTGTGGTTTCGTCCAGGACACTGGAAATTTGTCATGAGTAGCCATTTCTAAAACATTAACCTCCAGGACCTAAGTTCTGCTCACCTAATACACAGAAATAATTCTTCTCCAAAACCAAGATGTGTTGCAGTCTGACTTGGCCCTTGAAAGGCTGGACATACTCTTTTCTGCATTTGAAAGTAAAACTGTAAACATTACAGTCACAAACCTGCAATAAGAACAGTTGGTGTTTGCTTCTTAACACCAGCAGCTGCATATGGACTGTTTGCAATTAAAAGCTGCCCAAAAATTTGCAAATACAATTACAAATTCTGGCTTAGGGAAGCAGCCAGCGCATGCCAGGGACTTGCAATGACACCATTTGATTACAAAGATGCAGTCGGGACATGAGTGCAGGACTCATGTCGGGGGGATGGTGGAGGTGAGCTGGCAGCGAGCAGGGAAGGAGGAGCATGGCACTGCTGCCAGGGAGCTGATTTCAAAAAGGTGTGCAGGGCAGAAGTGCACAGTGCCATCACTCTAGGGAATGTCCTCCTCAGCCCCTGTGAAGGGAACTCTCTCTGAGCCTGTGCACAGGGATATTTTGTTTGCTCTCCACCTCCCTATTAAGCCGAATACACAGCATTGCAATGTGGCCTGGATACTGCCCTTTTTTCTCCCTCTTTCTAGAAGACTGCTGGCTAATTTCCTGCAGCTGCCAAGTGTTGCTGAGCTGACTGGCTCAGCTCCATCTCCTCCTAGTGCACAGGACAGTCTCCTTGAAATCCTCCCACAGGAGGGTTTTTCAGATGACGTGTGATGTGTGATCATCAAAAGACTGAAGGCAGAGAGCTGGAGGTTGCTGGATCAGGAAGGATGTCATTAGAAACCAGCCCTGAATCAGTGGCCGTGTTCTCTGCTGTGAATATGTGGAGCAGAGGAGCCATTGTTGTCTCTCTGATCTGGAAGCCAGCTGAATGCCAGTTCAGCTTCTGGCATAATTTAAAGTATCCTGAGGCCCAGGAAAGTGTGTATCTAGGGCTAGGTGCACATACGGCATACGTGCTAGCCAGCTAGTCACTGCCAGAGAACTATTGCAGCTATTCCCCCAGCACCTAACTTACCCCAGCACTAAAGATGCACTGTGTAAAAGCCAGGTAGTCTTGCTTTAGCCTGCTCATGTGCTCTATTGGACTTCCCAGCAGGGATACACTGCACACAAAGCTCAAAGTGGCTGAGGAGGCTGTGCTCCAAGCTCCTGGCCTTCTGTTCCACGGGAGAGCTGAGGCAGAGTGAGCAGGAACCTGAAATGCACCGTATCCAAAGGAGAAGCTGCCAAACGTCCACCTGTGCTTCTAGTGAGGACAAAGAAAAGGGAACTTTTAGAAGGGAAAAACATTTGGTATTCAAAGACCAACAGTCTGCTAAACAAGTATCTCTGCACTTCTCATTTAGCTTAATGACAACCAGGAAAGGCTGGCAAGCTTCTTTCTTCAACTTACTGAAGCATTACGCTAGTATGTGGGAGTATTGGCTCTGGCAGGCATTGTGTGCCGTTTCATTTGTGAGTGAAAGAGGCTGTCTGCATTTCGAGGAATCACAGTGAAAACTATACTCAAATTGTGACAGAAGAATAAGGTGATCTATTGTACTGCTTTTGGAAGTGGAAAATGAGCTCTGCTCTAAGTGCATAATTTTCTATTGCGGAAGCAACAGAACTATCAGTAACATACAGATGCTCACACCTTCTGTGCCCCATGCACAAGGGGTTTGCTTGCTCATGTGTAAGCACCCATATATACCTGTACTGGGAGGGGGAGAATTTGGGTCTGGCATCATGGCCTTTAGCTGTGCAGGTACCCAACCTCTGGAGCAGAGGCTCCCAAGAGGCATCAAAGTTCATGGTAGAGAGTTTGTTTTGAAAGCTTGAGCAATATGCCTCCTCCCAAATTTCAATTACGGGGACCTCAAAAACCTATGGGGTTTTTTCATGGAAGTAAAACAAACAGAAAGGTGTCCAAGTAAACACTTTATAAACAGCTGAAAGTTTTGATGTCTGTAATACAGTCTTCCAAGCCTGTGCTCTACATATTTCCTTCTGGAGCCTAGGAAGTGTTGTTGATCAGGCTGTCGTGCTTACAAAACAGTCAGTCAATGTTGAACAGAAAAATGCTTTTGCTATAACAAGCTATTGGAAAGAATAGGAGAAGATACTCCTTCAAACAACAAGAAGTGGCACAAATTTTCTGTAATAAAAGGAAGAAAATATGTTTCAGAGATGCAGAAAAAAGGTGTGTAGTTGGCAACATTTTGCATGTTTTTTTCTTGAAATACATCCATCCACCATGTTTGACTAACGACTGATCTGTAGAAAGAGCTGCAAGACTGAGCTTGGAACCAGTTGTGTTATTTCTTTGCCTACACAGTGACCACGCTCTTTTGGACAAAGTGATGATCAGTTTAGAAAATGGCTAATGGAGAGAGATGGGGAAGTAAATGAATACAGAGGCAACATAAAAAATAAGTGTGAAATTAATGTCTGTGTCTTTCCTGTGACATAAGGTAACATCCCTACCTGATATAATGGGGTAGATGCTGTCTTCTTAAATTTAAATAATCAGAACAGTTAAAAAAAAAAAAAAGAAAAAAGAAATCCCAGTATCAATAGCTAGTGTATTTCTCTTCCTAACTTCCTAGATTTCTGCAGATACTTATAAGTATCTTAAAGATTGAATAAAGCTAATCCTGAGACAAAAGGAAATAATTCTGGGCAGTAAGAGAAAATAAGACTGTTAAATATTTGATGGAACAGGTGTATAAATTACTGAGAACCAAAACTCTCCAACAGGATATTCAGAAGGCCAAATGAATTAAATTTTCTGATTTGCACCAAACTAGTTTTTAATTATAATATTTCACAATCATGGCTGAGAGTCAAACTTTTTAAGTCAGTAGTGCTTTCTCCATGCAAATACAGGAGGTGGATGGGCTGTGTAAGAATTAGTACACCCAGCAGACCACAGGCAGTAACTGTTGCCTTTCTCTGGCACTGCTGAGGTTGTACTGGCAGTGTCCTCTTCTGGACTTCCAGTTAAAAAGTGACATTATGAAATGAGTCAGGGTCCAGACAGGGTGTCCAGAGAGGGACCAGGATGTCAGGGACCTCCAGCTCATGACCTGTGGGGAGGCAGTAGGGAGCTGGGCTAGCTTAGCATGGAGGAAGCTAAGGAGCTATCTGATAGTATCCTTCACCTGTCTGAATGACAAAGCTGGTAAAGAAAAACTTTTCTCGGTGGCAGCAGATGATACAAAGGGAAGCAACAGCCCCAGCCTCTGGATTTGGTGCTTCAATGACTGGGCCATAAGAAAATCTTTTTACCTAACAGGAGTGGTGGAGGGTTCTAAAAGTCAGCTAGATCAAGCCTTGGCGGACCTGATCTAGTGTTGGTGACAGCACTGAGTTTTCTGCACGTTCTGTCTGTAATGAATGAGGAATGAACAAATCCCTCCAAAGTGGGTTCTGCTGCACACTAGGAATGCCTGAGGCTGTACTGCCATCTGTGCCATATACCCTCATGCAGAGGGGAAAGGAGACACACAGAGCTTCCATCCTAAGTTCATTATAGTACGTAAGCCCATTAAAGACATCAGGGACATGGATTTCTGATTTAAGCTCTCAAACCCAACTAGTGGAAAATCCTGTCAGAGGACATATGTTGGCTTTACTTTACCAGCCTTCTTGCGTAGTTCATACATATAATACATTTACGAAAATACCATTAGTGTACATTTTTTCTTTTGAAGAACCAAATCTTATTACTAAGCTGTTCCTCTGAATTTCACAAAAGTAAGGGAAGCATCCAGTGAGAAATCCTGTGTTCTAATCCTGTTTCTGAGATGCTGATGGCAGTAGATATCTTGCTTGACTCTCACTGACAATAACAAACTTTAAAAAGACTTTTAAATAATTTATTTGATGCGGTTCTATGCTATCATGCTACATGGTGAGAATTGTTTGTAATTGCTTGCAAGCTGACTGAGCTGTTGAATTTGCAATGAGCACACATTTATAATTTACAATAGTGAAAAAGAAAAAAGACTAACTTTGCATTAGTTTTCCCTATTTCTATAACACTGACTCACTGAGACCTAATTAAAACTCTATTTGATTAGAAAGCAAGAAACTGAACAGGAGCTTGCACGATTTTGGAGGATATAGTCCAATATTTCTTAAAGAGCTACATTATGGATTTCAATGGGACATTAATTATGTAGGAAAATTAACTTCCAGAAGTAATTAACATAATCACTTTTTGAAAAGTTTAACCAGAAGTCTAATCATTAAATTATTTTGTACAACCTTCTCAGGGATTGATGAAGACCAGGGAATTGAGTGATTTCAGGGGAGCCCTCCCAGTTCTGCCTTACTGAGAGCTTACTGAAATCAGTGAAGGATATGAAGGAACACCTTCTACCTGGTTGTTGTTTTTTTTTTCTCCTTCCTTTAGTGACTTAGAGACTGTTGGTGGACACAGTCCTATCAAATAGCAGGTGGCTCAAATTGGCCTAAAATTAAACAACATAAGTAGGCTGTTTTAATATGAACAGAGATGGTTATGTGAATCCCAGCTCTATTTATGTAAATTTTAACTTGGCTACCTTTTTTAGGACAAAAAGTCCTAAGAGTTTTAAAAAATAAGGTGCACACAGGATGCCCTCATCCTGTATGTTTGCATCTTCTAATGTGAAATGGATGTCTTCCATGTGAGGAATTGCAGCAGTGGCAAACGGTCCCATCAGTCCCCTCTGCTTTGCTCGTACCACCATGAGACTGGAGGACTGGGGTAAATTGGGGGTGGTGGTGTCAGGCTTGCAGCAGCTCCTATGTCATCTCATGCTCTTCTAGTATAAGAAGGAACTAGTCAAAGCAAAGGAGAGTCACAGACAGGCAGCTTTTTATTTAAGAAGCCTCCATCTTTGGTGATAGATTTTTAGGGGCTCTCACAGATGTGAGTTTCTCTATGTAATAATTTTCTTTATAAACCATGTCACATGTAGTTAGTGTATCTATGTTCTCTTTCCTGTTAAAATGCACTTACTGAGTCAAATATGAGCTACTGGGGAAAAAAATTACAATCAGAATAGGTAGGCAATAGCTTTAGGTGAGTCACCACCCAATAACCATGTTGGAGTGTCAGAAAGATACTGAAATGGCTAAAAGTTAAGAGGCCTCTCGGGAGCTCTGGCTGGTTACAGTGGTCTTTTGGATAAGTCTGGAAGGCTGAAAATACAGAGCCTCTGTCTGTGTGTAGGTAGCTATGGGATGAGGACATGGAGTGGATTTGCCACCAAGTTGCTTGTGGGAGGTTCAAACAGAGAGTCGGAGAGCAGTGGCTGGGGCAGCTGGCTCCAATCTACTTTGTGAGAAGAGCAAACCATGGCAAAAGCGTGGAGTGGAGATGTAGTGTAACCACCCCTCAAATTTGCCTGTATCTGGAACCAAAATTGCATTATTTGGGGTGGATTATATTACAGAGACAACACTAAGTAACTCACAAACTGCAACATTCACCTTCGCTGTGACTCATGTCTAAAACCTTGTTATCAGGTTCCTATTTTGTGTATTTTGTTAGTAAGAAGCAAATGAGTAGACAACAAAAATTAAATATTCAAAAGAATATAAAATTAAGTGGATTAAGATCATAACCCAAAAAGGAGCTAAATAGCAAACTGAAAGAAAGCTTAAGATGACTAGGTTAAATTAACCCTTTTTCATATGTTCCCCACCATAATCTGGAAAAGCAGAGGTCATGTTTACTTGTCAGACCATCCGACCCAGTGTTAATTTAACTTGCTCATAATAATGGTACCAGAATGTTTGTATTCTGGCAGGTATTGTGTGTATATGGGTATATATATATGTAGCCTAATCCCTTGTGGAGTCAATAGTAAGATTACAGTGTTGATGGTTTGTAATGCAGAATGCTTGGCCTCTTCGTTGCACAGTCAGTGTTTCATGACTGAGCACAACATAAGGATACATAAAATACTCTGATGCAGCTCAAGATGACAAAGGTTCCCATATTCAATGGTCAAAGAAGAATATACACACAAATAACAATTTCACAACTGCAGCATTGTCTGTAACCCGTAAGATTTGTCCACTTGTGGGTTTTTAGACCATGAAATTATGATAGGGAGGGTCATCCAAGGAGCCGTAATGAATTCCCAGGGTAATCCTAGAATTTAGGATTACTGAGTTTTTAAAATAACATTGGGGCATACAGAATATGAAAGGCTGGTGGCTGCTTCACTTATAGGCATATAGTGTCTTTCCCAGTGTAGAATCTTTAGTAACCTAAGTCATTACAAGGAGTTGGCAAAACCATTTACTTGAAACTGGCTTGGGAGTAGAAGATGGGCCTTTGCTTAAGCCCATTTTTTTCGGTGAGGTATAGAGAAAACTAAGGAATTTGTGGGTCAAAACTAGAACATCCAGATATTATTAGGCAGTGGAAATATTTGGATTTGCTAATGACACTGAATTTTGTGCTTTTGCTGGTGGGTTTCTTGCTCTTATTCTCTTCAGTGGCATGTTCCAGAGCTGTATTTCATCTTCTGTCTGCACAGTGACCAAGGGAGTGCCAAGATATACTCTTCACTAAAGTGGAGGGTGTAATGCTTCTGGGAGAAGTATGCAATCTAAGTGACAGAACAGAATGAATGAAAGATGTATCTAGCTGCAACTTCTATCACTCAGCATGGAAACAGGTCTATTCTGAAATATTTTGAGGAGAAAAAAAAGTATTTTTTTCGAAAGGTAAATCTTCCTTGAGGGAAAAGTCTAGAAAGATGCTGCTTCAGGGTACCAACAATATACTCACAGCTGTGAGGTGAGGTAAGGTACCCTCTGCTGTAGGAGCCTATTGCTATGCTATGCTATGCTGCAGTCACCTCTGTTGTTATGATGTATACATGTGCTAAACCTATTATTATGCAAAAATCTACATGACCATACATAGTTTTTAGAGATTTATTTTGATCTATACAATTTCCATTAGATGGCCATTCAGTGTTAGAGGGGCCTATTATGCAAAATGCTATTCATAATATAAATTAGCAGATAATATAATGGGTTTCTTACTCTGTTTCAATGAATGGATAATTATCCAGGAGCATGGTTAGAAATTCAAAGCTGTTGAAAGAATAGGTCAAACAGAATCTGTAACAACCAGATTGCAGTAACTTTCCTCCAGGCTCTTCTCCAGTGGGATAGTTCTAGCTCTGTATATTTCTCCACATGACAGGGAATGTGTCTCTTAAATCTAGCTAGGTGAAGCTTCTATGTTTGTCTCTATTTTAGTTTGCATTTGGTAGGAGGCTGATTGCTCTGTGCTATTGGATCTTGGTACATGAGGACATCTTTCTTTTTATTTTATTTTTTTTTTCTCCTGCACCCATTCTGATAATTACTGTGCTATTATGCATTATTAACTGCAGTTATTTTCCATTCTCCTTTTTGGATGGTCTTTGTCCTTTGGCAGTACAAGCTGCATAGGTTTTCCCAATTTCTTATTACTTAACTGAGTATTCAGAGGTCTGGGCAGACAGTAATTAAATAGTCACAATGAAGATTTTCAAGGATGAAAGTCAATAATATAAAAATTCCAGGGGCTATATTGAATAGATAATAGACTTAGAAGTCTATTCATTTTAATTGTTTTGGATTTACCCATAGGAAGTTGGAAGAGGTAGCCTTTATAACGCATTAAGCAAAGAACGGGTTTCTTTGTTACTGGCTGTTAATTCAGTCCCTCATGGAAAATTCCTGCCAGAACAGGAACTTGTTGAGTATGTAGAGTATTGCTGCATATTCCTAAAATGTGCAGTAGATCTCTGGGGTCACTAGTCAATTGTTTTAACTGCCAACTTCCATATATTACATGAATCTAAATGGAATGATGAAGAAATGTAGAAGAGAGAAGGAGTCACCATCATGGTGTTTTTTCATTAAAAAATAATAGTGAACTCATAAACCCTCTAGCACTGTCTTTATGGTGATAAGCTAGAATTCTACTGCCAGTGGGCTCAATCAAATGCTTTCCATACAATTAGTTTTTTGGACTTGGCCTTTTATCAAGGTTTGTTAAAGTATCTGTTAAATTGGGGCTCCATGTATCTGCATAAACACTATCGTTCACCTTTGCCTTGTGGGTGGAGATTGTAGAATGCACGATTGTGCCAGAGGGGTGCTTCCATTCAAGACATTAAACAGAACTGACACCTTTCCTGCAGTATTTGTGGTATTAGCTATACTTAGAAAGAAAGGAAGTGCAAATGTAATAGTAAATTTATTTGCTGTACTTGGTACATTTCCAGTTTCTCATGAGCCTCCCTGTACATGTGGGAAATGTCAGTAATTTTTAAAATTTGATGTTATTTTGCCATTCCACCTTAGTTTTGAGACTGTAATGCTAAAATAACAATAGTAATTATGTAACAAAAGCTTATTTATTTCCCCCCAGGACTTCTGATTATGTCCTGCAAAATCTGAGTCTTTATTTTTGGAGACAATGTTATCAGGTCATGTACTTTGAATGATCACAACTGCTACCCTCCCCTGAAGGATGGGTATTACCTTTGCCTTTTTCTTATAGCCCAATCTTTCTGACTTATCGAGGCTGAAATTTACTCTACCCTCTACTTTCTCAGGTAGATATCACACAACTCCCCAAACTTCTGTATCTATGAGCATCTCTTCTGTCAGGTCTTGTAAGAGCATTAGAAGATAATTTGCAGCTGTCTGCCTCAGTCTTGTTTGAAAGGAATTAGTTCCTCATTGGTTGAAGACTTTCATACTCCTATTTGTGTGCATAGATGAGAGAAAGTATGTTCATTTTACTTTTGAAGTTAGGACTCCTGTTAATTTGTATTTTGCCTGCAGGGGTTGACATGATTGGCCAAAAATCTTTGGTGCAGTTCATTACAGGATCAAACTTAGAGTCTGAATCACCAGGGAAGTCTCTATGAGGCTTAAGAACTGGATAAGACATGTGAGCATTCAAATGAATAGCTCTCATTTTACATGCAGAAAAGAAACCTTAGCTGGAATTTGACCTGATGAAACAAGTCCCTTTGATAAAAGAAGGGTAGTTACTCCAGTTATTTCTTCAGCTTTTCCTCATCAAAGACTTTATTTTGGGTTTGGTTAAATAAACAAAGACTATGTTTCAAGATCGGAATATTCATTGTTTTCTCACTGCACTCAGCTGTGATAATTTGCCAAAAATTGCTATGTCTTAAATTTGCAGAAAAAAAGTTATTTCTATCTAGACAAGTTCTGAGTTAAGATTTAAGAGAAAAAGTATTTTTGTTATTGTGATAATGTACATTTTGGTGTTATTGCAGAGTAAATGGTAAAACAGATACATTTAAGTGAGAGGTCTCTTTATGTAGGATTTTATTCAAACAAAACTTAAAAAACTTCAAAAAGATATTGCTCTGGAGAAAATAGGGTGGAAACATTTATACAATGGTTACAATGAGCACACTTGTACCATGTCTAAATTTCTGTTAGAAATCTGAAATCCAGTAAGCCTATGGTAACTTTGCCTGGAAATAGAGTGAAAAATAATGCAAAACAGACTGTAAAAATTGGATTGTATCACCTAACTTTCATTGCAAAGTCTGTTAAAAAAACCTAAAAATTTCTACTGTTTTCATGTTAACTCCAAAGAAAAGGAATATCAGGAATAGAGCTGGAATGCTTGCAACCTGTAAGTGTGGGCAGGTATAAATAACAACTCCACTTGCTCTTGAATGTCTCTCCTTCTACTGTGAAAGATATCAAAAAAAGACACTCCCTTTACCTTAGCTGGTCTGTGGATTGTTCTTTCTGATGGAGGAAGTCAGTTCAAATTAAAACAGGTTGATTAATTTTAGTTCAAAATTTTCTATCTGAAATTTTTAATCCTCAAAAATAAAACGACCTACAAGGAAATGACATTTTAGACACTACTTAGGAAGCAATAATTTAAAAATGTAATAATTTTAAATGTTATATGATAGTGTATTGTAGTTCACTGATCATCAAATGTATTTGGTAACTGATGTTAAAATATTAATTACAAAAGTAATTTGTTTCTCAGCCAGTTATCAGCTAGAATGTCAACTCCTAAACAGGTAGTAAATACCAGCCTTTGTCATTACTAAATGGACTGGTTGAAAAATAACAAACATGAGACTGAATTGTATATTTTTGATATGAAAATCCAAACCCAATATATTTTCCTTACAAAAATCCAAGAAAAGTATTTATTGTAATGATTGAATTACTGAATTTGTTCGTCATTTTTAAGTTTTGATTTCTCATTCTAAAATTAAACACATCGTTTTATCAGTATCTGTCCCCAGAATGTCTTTACTCAGCTTATGAGAGTAGGCAAACAGAGCAAATTGTCCACATTTGTATCTTTGGGGGCATCAGGAATCACATACCTGCCAGAGTCCTCTTAAGAGATTTGGTGGCAGCAAACACTCCAGTGCCCTGTCTCCTCAGTAGTATCACAAAGGAATCACAGCTCCCTGATTCTCCCAGTTCCAGTCCTGGCAAGATCCTTCAATACTCTCTAGAGAACCACAACCCCTGCTCTCAGTTTACAACCCCCATCTCTTTCTCTCCTTGAGGTCCTCATCCCATCCATGGAAGAGGTACTTATGCTGCAGCATTCTTGACCCCCTCTTGACATGTTTTCTTGCCTGTCCCAAACATCCTACCTTTATGCCTTTTGTTATCCTTTTCTTCAGGCCTAGCTCAAGCTCCTTTAAATTCTTTCCACTCCCCAACCTTCTTCTTTTCAATCCATTGCAGACCTTGGGTCTGAGCTTCCTCACTACCCAAGAGCTCTAGGTCACCTCCAGCTTTCTCAGTCATTTTAGACCCCCAGTGCCTCCTTCTCTGCCTATGGTTTGAGTGGTGGAGCCATTGGCTGGAAGGACTGGGAGGTGCAGGCTTAGGGGTGGAAGTGGGATCTGGCTGCCTGGAATGAGTTCCTGAAACAGCAAGGGGTTGTAGGATCTGTAGGTTTTGATGTGTAAAGGTTGCCTGTAGATATTGTTGCTGTTGTCTCCCATCTGACTTCCCTCAGGTCTGTTGTCTAAGATGTAGTTCCTTTCCACCTGGTTCAATAGAAGTGACTAAAGCCACCCAGCATCTCCCTCTTTCCATCTTGTTAATGACTCAAGTGCCAGTCCTTTTCTGCAGAGGTTTCAAAGTCCTGTGTGTAGGCTGTACTTACAAAAAGGTCACTCAGGGTATTGAAAGAAGAACGTTGTGTCCGGGAATGGCAGCCACAATTCCATGTAATAAGAAACACAGAACCATTCATCTTGCAAGCATCAATAGTCCCCTCAACATCTCTAAAACAAACAAGGGTTAACTTACATGAACTGACAGAATGCCACTGTGGGAGAATGCAGCCCCTTCATCCTGCACACTTCAGTCCAGTCCCTCCTTGCTTTTATCGAGAGCAGAGGACAGAGAAAGAGAAATCAAAAGTCTGTCTGAGTCAACAGGATATGCTGCAGCAATACAGTCTATGTGGAGCACAGAGGGCATTTTCTACAATCTCTTCCTTTACAAACATACTCAGACTATGCACAGTATTCTTCTAGTCTATTTTAGACTGTTCAGCTCCAAACATCAGGATTTAGAGCATGTGAAGAAGACTTTGCACCCATAATCTTGAAACAACACTGTTGTAGCTTTTACTGGAGAAAAAAACAAACCAAACCAAAAAAACCCCAACAAAAAAACATGTTAAAGTTCAAATGAATACTCATTTGGAAATGAAAAAAAATAGCTCTGATCTGAAGTACTCTGCATGTTTTAGAACTTATATATCAAAACGTGACTGTTACACTGAGTCTGTTATTAAAAATTACATTTCTTGGACCTTGTCCCCACTTTTCCACCCTCCAATCTGCCACCTGAGAGAGTCCATGAGGACACAGTCATGTTTGGCAACATCTATTTTCTAAGAGGTGTTTTCAGGTTTTCCATGTGCAGGGTATTACAATATGCCACTATTTGCTTGCTTCTCTTTTAAAACAAGCTGGAGGAACCTGCCTAATTTCCATTTGTGCTGTCAGAAACTTTCCCCGACTGCCTCTTTGAGGATATGTTCCTCTTCACACGTCCTCCCCTCACTTGTAGTTATGGATGTCTGGAAACATGCCATTTTCCCTGACTCAAGAGCAGAAGAGGAACCCTGCTGTGCTGATGACCCTTTGTTCTACAGGGGCTTTGGTGAAGCACAGCTCCCCATTCTAGTTCAGGGTCATGGAATAAGAGCACTAAACACCACTGGGATAGGGACAAGAGCATCTGTTAAAGGAGTCAGTTTGTCTTTGAGGAGTTTGGTTTTGGGGATCTTGTGCAAGTGGACATCAGAAATTATAAGAATTATTATAATTGCTACCACAGTTTTATTGTTATCAGTTCTTGCTCTTGCTGTGACACTTAGTAGTCTCAGTCATGAATGGGGACCTCACTGTATAAGGTAAAGATGGTCTGTTGCCTTGTAATCAGCAACCTAAGCTTGTAAAGGACCAAGATGATCTTTAAGGTCCCTTCCAACGCAAACCATTCTATGATTCTATTTGGCTGCCTCCTTTGCTCCATATTAAAAGCTTTGTTTTAAAGTTTGAACAAAAGCCTTGAGCACCATTGATGATACTTTTTGAAAAACATATTTCAGATTAAAAAAAGAATAAGGTGGGACTTTTCCATATACCATAATTTACCGAAGACTCAACTTTAGATTGAGTGAAAGCCATGAAGGTAGTTCCATGGAGAATGTCAGCTGTGGTTTGATGGTATGTTGTCTCTGGCAGCAATATCAGCTTTAAGGTTTTCCAGACTTACTATGTTCCTGCTCCTCTATCCCTCCACTGCCTCCTGGCTCATCGTACAGTATATACTAACACAGGTGTTTTCTAGGGATGGTTTACATACCTGGAGGGCTTTTTAAGTTAGACATGTCTTATCTGATTTTGAGCACAAACCCCCACTAAATTTTGCATATGTGGAGGATTTGGGAATTGCTGTAGTAAAAAGTGGGGTGTTAGTAATCACATTATAATTTAAAAAATTAGGTTGGGAGGGATCTCTGAAGGACCAGCCTCTGGCTCAAGACTGTGCTACCTTCAAATATGCAGCAGGTTACTCCTGGCTTTATCCAGTCAGACTTTAAATATCTTTAAGTATACAGAATCTGTAACCTTAGCTCTACAATCCTTATAACAATGGTTCTGCAGAGGACAGTACAGAGGTTGCATGCCAGCTGTGTTATATTCTGACAGCTGAACAGGTCCTTGGGCTATCACCCCTTCTGTTCTACTTTCGCTTCAGAAATATTATTTTATGTCTCAGAGGAATAATAACAGCTCTGCAAGGTAGTTGCACTTTGGCTAATGAGCCTTGTCTCATAATGTGGCTGATTATCTCAGGAGACATAGGCTGGTGGGTCTGCATGACTTCTGGGCTGAAACCAGCTCAGGTAACAGTTCTGTGTATATAGTGAAGTAGTGTGCTGTTTAAGTTCCCCTGATTGCTCTGGGACAATGTGCAGATGGTATAAAGGAGAGGATTTGGGAATATAAGACCGACTTCTCTGTTCACATGTCAGTGCTTAGATCCAATTCCTAATGTGATATCCAAAATAAAGCGAGATGCAAAATCAACTAAAGCTACTGCAGTGCTTGTGTCAGTCCATTTTCTTGTGCATTAATCCTTTTTTTAACCACATCGAAACAGCCGGGTACATGATGCATGACAAAGCAAGTGAAAGGTTTCTGTTTGTGCAACAGGGCTGCTAAATATTTACATTTTGTTCAAGCTACTGGAAGCAGCTGAGAGGTAAGTATGCCAGGCAAACCAGACCAGACTGCAAAACAATGATTCAGTCAATTTATCACTCAGCTGAAGACTGCATTCAGTTTAAAAAAAGAGAAAAAAACCCCACTGAACTCAGTCCATTAGCTTCTAACCAGGCAGTGTTGAAATCATCCTGCTTCAGGTAAAAAAATTAAACCAAAATAGAACAGCATTTATTGGATCTTCAATTAAATGTTGTTAAATATAGGCACAAAGTGCTGCAGAACTTATTGCGGGCTTCTTTTCTGAAATCCATAAGCACACTCAGCTAAATTGGTGTAAAATCTTGCTTTTGTCTATTGCTTACAAGGTCAGCTGGAGAGTAACAGCTCTGCTCCGGTGCATCCTGGGAATGGAGCAATGTTAGTTCATACTAGATCTACCAAGGCATTTGGGATGCTGAAAGGTTGTCT
>NW_010229072.1:15793-20822 GCF_000690775.1 Eurypyga helias
GGCACTAATGTACGTGTGTGTGCCTGACCTTTGCTCCTCCGAAACAGACCCTCTGGGGGCCTAGAGTTTTTCTCTGATGGGAAACTGCCATGCTGCCCAGAGACTGGACCAGCTGGTGAAAGACCAGAAGCAGCAACTCACACCTGAACTAGAAGGTACTGTCACAAACGTTTCTGCCTCAGTCACTCTGCCAGACTTGCCGATGGCAACACACAGTTGCTATTTAAGGTCTGATAAAATGTTATTGTTGGTCAAAATTCTCTCCTTTTCAGAAAGCATTATTTTTTTGTTTCAGTTCACTGACAGGGCAAATATGATCTAAAAGCAATCCACATTTTTGTGCAGATCACTTTCTAATTAGAAGAATTACACCTGTATCATTCGATATTTGTGCAGACAGTCCAGGATTAGACAGACACAGCATGGCACTCTGGTCACACCCTAGTGCAAGTCCTTTGGGGCATTGGTGTTAGCACTGCTGAGGCGCACCTCCACAGATAGAGGGTGGCTGCTCAGAAGCTGCTCTCCTGTAGCACCACGTCTTTGGTGAAGCGGTAATCCAGGAGCCTTCAGTCTTGGAGATGATACTCTAAGTCTGACTTGAACTACAAACACACAAGCTGCAAAAGAAATTGTCTGTTTTCATAGCCCTACACATTAGTTCTGACTGCTTAGCATCAGCACCCATTTTTAGCCCCTTTATTGTTGCTATTCCTAAACATTGTCTTACATACTCAATTTAAGATAAGAATAATACTCTGGAAAGAGGTATTTTAGGCATCTTGGGGCTAGTCTGACAGCTGAAATAAAACTGCCCCATGTTATTCACATAGGGAACATATGAAGAAGGACACAAAACAAAAGACGGAAAAAAAGAGATTTAGAAAAGTTAATAGAAAAAGAGACTCTTCATAAAAAAGTAGAACAAATATATCTGGAATGGCTACTAGAAACAGCAAGATGGATTGCAAATATGTACAAACCAGGCAAAATAGGGCAACACTGGTAGATACAGTAAATGAACAGATCAGATCAGAGCCAGAGTTACCAGACAAAAGCAGTAAGTGGAAAAGGTGGTGGCAGAGACATCATAAATGGCTTTGAGAAAAATGTTTTCCATTTACCAGACAATCTATGCAATTTCCTTAAGGTAAGACGACTAAAGTAGTATTTTTCAGGATCTAAACATTAAATTGCAATTATCCGTGAAATGAAGAGCAGGGACGTTTATCACAGCAACTTTGTGTTTTTGCTTCATGCAGTGACAAGTCCATTATGAATTATGGCGGAGTACATAACATTAAACATATATTTGTCTTGGAAGGAAAACAAAGTGTTCAAACCCAGCTTCAGTGCCTATGGTGAAACCATGCACGCACTAAGATGAAGTGGTTACCCCGATTATGTGCATCAGATATCCTAGGTGTGTATAGGCAAGGTAGTATAGGAATTCATTGTTCCTTCATATTTTTGATCTAAGCTGTCAAGAATGGCACTGACTTAGCCTACAAGGCACGCCTATAAGGGTTTGTAAAGTGCAGAGAAATTACTTTACCTGTAAACTCTTGTTTAGCTTTCCTGAAATTAGTTTGCCCAGCTGCATGCACAGTTTATGTCCGTCATTACTGCTATTGCAGTTTTGCCTTTCACCTTAATTTTTTTACTTTCTCTGTATGATTGGCTTGGACATGGAACTTAACCAGGCAATCAATGTCTGTAAACTAAGTTGAAAGAAATGTCTTTCCTCTTTGAGCCATACAACTGATTCTGAGATGTTTTAAGCAGCAAATAAAGTCAATAATACTCTCCACTTTTATTTGTACAGTTGACAATAATTAATAAGTTCATGTTGAAAAGAAACTATTGAAGACACTGAAGAAGAAAGAATGAAAACACAATATGAGTTCACCTTGACATAATAGTGGTAAATAGGTTCTTATTCAGTCATCACATCAACCAATGGATCACATGAGGAAGAAGAGACCTTTGTGAAATATTAATTGCAATAGAAGACCTTCAGTCCTATTCTTTTTCCCAAAATACAGTTATTCTTCTAGGCAAAGTTAGATAAATCTTCAGCAGCTGTAAACTGTTCCCTGGATTTCTTTTTATTGTCTGTATTCTTGCTGACACACAAGAGATCAAAGAAGGCTATTTTAGAAATTATTTAATATTTCCTTGTTAAAAAATACTTAGCATCCATGATCATTGGAGGAAAGAGTATTCCACAGGTGCGTAATCCAGATACAGTTTTCAATCTGAAAATGGTGTTTATGGACTCTTTACATGCTAATGTTTCTAAATCTAAATCTAATCCAGAATGCTTTTTATATATATAAGAAAAAAAACTTTTTGGAAGTTTTGCAAGTGATATATGGAGTTGAATATAAACAATAATTTTTAGCAATTCCATTGTGAGGAATTGTGAGGCTGAACTGAAAATGAGATTATTAGCCATAATTTTCCTGTTAACAATGTTCTAAGTATTTACTTAGAATGGAAAAGTCATAATAAAAATACTAGAAAAACACTTTATGATATAAGTAACTATATATCATAAATATTAAACAGGTGCTGGCCAAGGCATATTTTCCATCTAGAACAGAAATATTGCTTGTCAAATTTTCAGGCATTCCTTACAAATCCTGGATGTCTGCAGAAGGTTAGTGTGATTTTGTAGTAATTCACTAACCAATATGAAGATGAAATTCATCAGGAGTAGTATTCATATGGAATAGGTTGATCAGTGCTATTATTCTTACACTTATCAGGTAAATCAAAGTCCCTCCAATTCCTTTTCACAGTTGTGGAGAAAGAGAGTATTTATATGCCTGCATCTTGTCCAGTCACTTATGAAAACTGGTTTGGTTTTACAACTGCCTGTAGGGAAGACTGTTAATGACTTTCTGAAGGGCAGTGTTAAGTTCTTCTCTCTCTCCCCCTCCCCTTCCTCTCTTTGGTTAATCCTTAGAACAATATAGTCCTTCTTTCCTGCCAGTGCCTCTACATTTCTTCATCATCTGCACAGGTTTTACCCTCATAGTCTTAATACTAGTCACAGACTTCTCTAGCAAAATCAGCTAGACTGTTTGGTACTTTCACAGGGCTGTGAAGAACTTATAATCTTATGCTGTCACAATACATATTCAAGAAATAGGATCTGTTCTGAAATTCAAACCACCTTGGCACGTATTAATAAAATTCTTTCCTGAGTTCCAAATGAATTTGCTCCCTTAGCATCTTAAAGAAATATGCAATAAACATTTGCTCAACCATAAAAAGGTGAAATGAATGCAATTAAGCCATTTAAATATCAATCATTTAGACAAACAAAACACACAAGTGCCCAAGTGTTCAGCCAGTCAATTTTATAAACACACAGGAAAGAATAAACCAAGAGTATTTTAATGGAAAAACAGGCTAATTTGCAGTCTGCTACAACACACCGCTAAGCTTCTTGGGTATACTGTGATTAGACATGGATTGCAGTAAAATAGCTACCAAGAAGCCACAAACTCTGATGGTATTAGCAAGAGTTCTAACTTTCCCACAGCCACATATAAGAGAAACAATGGTTGTGAAGGGAGAGTGATGTTAATACTGCTGCTTATTGGGGCAAGACTTGCTGTTCATCAGAGAAGCTGGATTTTGGATCAGTTCCAAGCCAATAAGATCTGTCCAGGAAAACATGAAACCTGATAGAGAAGATGTCTGCTTATTTAAAAAAAATGTAGTGCAACTACTGCAAAGTTGTTTGGGCATTTTAATATCAAGAGACAACAATAAAGAAACCAGAAAATTTATTTCTTCAGAATCCCCTTGACGGCATCTGCAGCTAATGTACCAAATGCCATTTCTGAATGCTTTGCAGTCACAAGGTGACAAAGTAGATACCAACGAGATAAGCATTGCTAGGCTTGGAACTGCTCTTACAGTTAGAATAGGGAAGTGATAAATTGCAGACTTCAGTGATCTTTCTGGACGGAAGGTTTGAGACAGTTACAGCTGAGATTAGGATAAGAGAGTGACAAGAGATGAAAGAAGACCAGAGGCCTGCAAGAAAGATCACAAGATGTAAAAGAAAAGACTCTAAAATATTCTGCTCATACAAATGCAAATGATTATGGATTAATGAACTGAGCACCTGCAGGACAAAATTAAAGCAGGAAAAAAAAATTGTAAACTGGATAAACTAGCTGGTTCAAAATGACCTGAATTTTTGCTGTGGTCTGCGAATGAAGCCTTTTGTTTCCGAACACCATGGAAAGTGAAAAGCAAAAAAAGAACCCCAAGGGTGGAGCTGCATTTTTTTCCCACCAAGGATCTTGAACATATTTTGACCCACAGTATAAGATTTGGGAATATGTCAAATATGCCCAATTTACAGAAAAACTTCAGAGGCAAGAATCGGCTAAAATGAATGTCAAAGAATGATCTTCTGAAATATCTGGGGAGTGTTTGGAAAGGGAGATGCAAGTCCTTGACAGTGAGCAGCTCTGTCTGATAGAATCTGCTTGTTCATGGCAGCAGCCTTGATGTCTCATTGACATCTTGGGGAGAATCCAACTGCTTTTTCCTTGCAATTATTTTCTTTCAGTGTGAAGCTGACTTAAGCCATAAACCAGTGTGTTGCTTTTGAGTCTGTGGGAGGTTTCCATATGTGTAGGATTGATCTGTCAGTGACTTTAAGATAAATATTGTTGGTGCTTGGTAACAGATCACAGTGCTTAGTGCTGTTGGTAATATGCTCAAATGAGTGTTAATGCAACATTCCTTTTAATGAGGTGCAGTCTGTCATCAAAGAATACTGCTAACTTGGAAATTTACCTAGAATCCATGGCTAGCTCATTTTTAAAGTGTTTCCTAATGAAAGGATCAATTTTTCCATCCAGTAATACATCGAGTTTTCATAAGGAAAATCGGATTTTGTAGATGTTCTCTGGATGAAAAGTGGAAGCTTCAGAACCGTCATATCCCAGTGCTTCCAGTGGAGACCCTTTCTGCTTGAAGGACGTCAGTGGCCATGAAG
>NW_010229072.1:20853-26723 GCF_000690775.1 Eurypyga helias
AGAGAAGCTTGGGGACCAGATGCTTTCCCAGCAGGCTGTATACTTTTCCCACATTAAGTATTCCCGAAGGAATAAATACTGCCCAAGCTACTCCAAGCACCTGAGCCCAATCCCACTACAGGGATTTGGAAGATTATCAGGTTATGAATTACTGGCAATGCATTGTCATCCCAGCTGCTTATTTGTGTGTTCAGCAAAGTCATGACCATGGTTAGTACCAACAGAGCATGCTAAGAGTTGAACTATTTGGAAACAGGAAGTTACTCATTTCTGTGAAGGTTTTGGGGATACGTGAGTTTGTGGAAAGGCTCTCTGTATTTTTCATATTCACGGGAATGCAGGAGAAGTCTGCCATTGAAAAATATAATCTAATTCTGCAGGCTCCAGAGAGGACCTTGAAAATATGAACATTCTACGTGCAAAACATAATGGCAAAGAAAAAGACTCTCCCTAATAATATTTCTTCTAATCTCCTCACTTAGTGGGTTGAAGAAGTAGAAATAGACCATGGTTTTGGGATATTTGGATTTGACGGTATTGTTAAAGGCAAGATGCACAAAACATCTGTTAAGCAGAGAAATACAGTTGGGTAAAATCCTAGGCCTTGAGACCAGATAATTTATGACAGTCTCAAGGTGAGCCTGTAGCAGGAGTGTGGAGAAATGTCATGGTGTTTGAGTTGTAGTCCTATGCCTTAACCACAAAACCATCCACTTTGTTAATGTTAAGAAAATGCTTTCAAAGGAAGGCTGTGACTTTCCAGTTTAATTATAGTTACAAATCTCTTTGTATTCTCCAGACTATTGCATTTAACGTGGTCAGTGTGTGTTCAAACATTGCTTGTTGCTGAATATTGTGTATGTGGCTCTTGGAGACTCCATTTGTAATTGTTGCTCTGCTCACTTAGATACATCACAGCTACACAGAGATATTTGACTTGAAGAAGATAAATCAGTTAATGGTAAAATGGTAAATAATCCTGAACAGGCTGGACCTGGGTTGAATAATCAAACAACCCTCAGAGTCAAGACTTGGAAAAAGAAGGCTTTGGTCATTTCTACTAATACTGTGGACTTCTGCTTGGTTTACAAGTGGCTGTAAATTCTAGATATTACAAGAATAAGGAATAATCATTGACACTTACTCAAGGACCATCTTAAAAAAGTATTTATTAAATTACTGGTCCCTTCTTGACCTGCCAACCATATCTTTTCAAGCTAGGTCTGCCCAGACAAAAATAAAGTTGTTTGACTCGAGAAGACCACAGACCTCAGAGAGTAAGCCATAGGCTAGGCTTCAGTCCATTCATCAGGCTTACCAGCTGTTGCATTTGATAGCATTGCCTACAGAATAAGAACAACCTGTTCTGTCAGGTTCCTAAATGATGCTTTCAATGATAGAAGAATTTGTAGGATTAGCTTCTCAGAATTTTCTTTTTATTCATACTTCACCCATGTACCAGCTTGCGAATGTCTATTTTTCTTTTGTTTGTTTTTCATCTGAATTGTCGTTTACTTCCACATCCAACTCTTCTTTGAACAGCTGTTGTTGTAGATGATGCCTTTGGGCTCTAAAACTGAGAACTTCTAACTTCTTGGGGAGCTTTAGCAAAGTCTAGAGGATACAGGTGCAAATGGGGAAAAGGCCTTAGAATCCAGAAAGCTTTGCATCATTTAGTGGTGTTTTGGGACCTTAGCATTCCTGTTAGAAATCCAATCTATTTCCTGGATACTAGATATTCATGCCAGGATTAGTATTGAACTCAGAATTGATGGAAGTTGTTCTGGGCACAAGAGTCTGTAAGGTTATAAAATCAGCACTCTTGATTACAAAGAGATAAAGGGTTCTCTAATATGAAAATGATTTTGTTTACAGGCAGTGAAGAATATAAGGATTTCTTAAGCTCTGCACTGATTGTTGTTAAGACTATATGAGGTTTGACTCCATGCTTATTTATACTGAGACTGTGCAATAGCAATATTTAATTTATAGCAAAACATAATAGGAATGGCAAAAGCAGCTTTGGAAAGTAAAAGTAACTCTATGTGTGTGTGTGTGTGTATCTCTTCAATTAGCTAAAGTCCTTACAAGACAGACACTGTAAATGTGCTTCTTTGCTGCAGTGAGGATGCTCTGTACTTTCTTCTTGCTATCTCTTCTGCACAAGATGATTTAAAGTTTATTGACTCATTTTTATAATTTCATGCTGGGGATTGACTGTATATCAGTGCTTGGGAATGTGTTTGGTAACTGTGAAAATATTTTTCCCACATACCTTCCTTACTTGAATATGTAACACCATTAGAGACTGTAAAGCAGAGGGCAGTGCTAGAAATAGGACAGGTTTATGGAAAGGAGACAGCACCAGCTACTAACTGTGAAAGCTCCCTTGTATCTGTCTTCTGTTCTTACTATAAAGCTAGCTGCCTTTTCCAATAGTGACAGGTAATTTACAGTCCTTACAATAGACTCATTTCTACTCACTCAAGAGTTTTCTTATAAAAAACCCTCTTTTTAAAAAGAAATCATTACTGTCTCCTTGGATAACATGATCTGCTCCTAATCAGTATTTTGTGCTCAAATAGATGGATGTTCACATATTCTTCTAGATCCAGAAAGAAATTTCCCAGTTAATGAATCACAGGGCAAGTCATTCTGCACACTAATTAGCAAGATAATAATTACATTAATACAAGTAAAACAGAAAGAGTACTGCAATTCACTTGCACAAACCAATCCCTGCACTCAGGAAAGAGCCAATATTTGCATTTGAACTCACCGGATAAAGGATTGCTTTATAATTACACTGTTCAACATATGCAGATTAGACTACAGAAGATCCTGTATTGAAACTTAATGAGAAGAAATAAAAATTCAAACTATGAATTTACAGTTTGACCTTAGTTAGTCTATGATTACTGATAAGTTTCTCTTTATCACAGAAATATAACTTAATCGCTTTAAAGCTTTGAATAATCTAAATCATGACTCAGATAAAAGGGCGAGCCAACAGATTATGCAGTTGTCTCAAAAGATGTGGAGCACTCTCAGTCTCTTAACACTCCCCGAGCCAGTGTTAGCTGACAGCACTCCCCTTTGAAAGTCATAGGTAAAGCCCTTATTTTACTTCTGTGCTCCCCTCAGCTCCCATGTGACAGACTGAGCAAGAAGCATCTCAAATCGATAAGTTCTCACCCTGGTAAGATGGAGACCAAGCTAATACCCCTGAGTGAATCTAGAAAGCTACTGCCAAGTTGACAAGAACCGTGACAAGAGCATTGTGTTACCACTGTGAATAACTGAACAGCTCTTTTTCCTCCACCGCTGCAAGAATAGAGCGCTTAACTTAAAATTGCCCTGGGATAAAATGGCAACTTCTCCAAAAAGTGAGTGCTTGTAGGTTGGATTCCCATCTTGCATTGCTCCACCTAAATGCCAGGCCTAGTCATTGGCATCTTATCTTCCCAAAGAAACAGAAGCAAAATCTTTAACCACTGTATACTGTGCTTTGCATTTAGAGTTTAAAAACGCCTACAGGGTCAAATACGATCAGGAAGGGGTCACCTGCAATGTGCCTGCTTTGATACCTCGTGGCTTGCTAGTTACAGAGGAGCTAAATGCCCCATCACACTCCTGCTCATTTACTTTAAATGCAACACATTCAGTATTATCTGGTATCTCCCGTGTCTCCTAACAAACAAATCAGTTGTAGCCATTTCATTTTTTTTTTCATTTTCTGTTAATATGGCAAGGTTTTTGGCCTAGGGACCATCTTTTTGGTATCACAGGGAAGGTGACACCTACACCTGTTGCTGTGGCTGCCCAGCACCTCCCTCCAGCTGACAACACAAGGCATATAGGAGCCTCTTCTCAGTTGCATAAGCATTTGTTAAGCTCAACCCTTATGCTGTAGCCTTCAATGCACTGTGTCTGCCTTAAGCTGGAATTTACTTGAAAAACTTCAAGGGAAATTTTCCAGCTGTGTGCAAGAGCAATGCTAGGAAAAGTGTACTGTTTTGCTCATGTTAAAAGAATTCTGGTGCCTGTTTCTTTGAGGTGCTGAAGTTCACCTGGCCTTTGGGGAAGAACTTGAAAACTAGTGATGTAAATGGCTTTACCACATAAAGAAAAGGTAGACTTAAACTGAGGCACTTTTAAAGTCTTTCAAATCTGCACTTTTCACGTGACATAGAGACCTGCTATAACCTGGCAGTCAAACCTCTGTGCTTGGTGTATCCTTTTGGATATACGCTTGTCATTCGTTTCCCCTGCTGCAGCTGGCTGAACTGGGACCAGGACCTTGAGCTGTCTTTTCTGAGTTGTCAGAGGTCCTTCTTCCAGCAGCTGAGGTCTGGAAATGTCTTCTTGGGTGATTGGCTGTTGGTCCAGTTATCTCAGATAATTCCTTCGTATAGCTTCATTAACAAGCCATAAAGCTCCATCTTAGAAGCAGGTTTTTTTTGCTCTCTGATGTTCCGGTTTGCAGAAAATAACTCTTATGGGTAGAAATCTTTTAATTTACAATCTAACTACATTCATGGCCAGACTATTACCTTTTTTGTTGTATCAAAAGTGTACTTGAGTGTAAATCTCTCTTTTTCCACCTTCTTTTCCATGTCATAGACTCTCCCTGTATTTGTTATCTGAATAGGCCCTGTCTGCATCGTTCCTAGCCTGAGTCCATCTTTCTTTCTTGCACATAGATGTAACTGAGGAGGACTTCAGAAGGTTTGCCTGTGTCAGATGTTATTCAACATTTTATTAGCACTTGAATGATGCAACAATAAGTACACATATTCAAAGCAAAATTTGACATTAGGAATAAAAACCAAACAACCAACCAACTCCGGAATACATTATCCAGGGAGAATGTGAGATTTTGGCTGTAGATCATTAAAAAACCCTTAAATTGGTTGTCTGTTAGGAATGATTTAGATAGGGCAGATCTAAATAGATTTGAGGCATATGGGATAGACAAAGGCTTCAGAGGGCCACTGCTGGCCAGTTATTAGTAATACATCTTTTTATTTGTTTCTAAAAATATATCCTTTCACTTAGTAATAGCTGACTTCATCAAATACTTTTTATTCACTTATTGTCAGTATTCTAATTAATTTCTTAATTTCCTGAGCTTATTGAATGACATTCAGATACTTTTATTATGTTTCACAGTTTTGTATCATTACCAAACTGTATTAGTACACTCCTTGTCTTTTGACTGAGATGACTAATGAGAATTTTAAGTAAGACCAAACCAAGACAAAATATCAAGAAACTCAGCTATACTAAAATATGTCTAGACTGAGAAAATAGCATGTTATTTTTTCTCTTAGCATGTTCCTTCTCAGCATTACTGTTCTTGACCTAGAGCTGCATTTTCTCCTGCATAACTGATAATTTCTTATGTGATGATCTAACAAATACTTTTCTGTAATCAAGAGATTGACAAGCTTCCTTCTCCTTGTATAGAAAACCAGTTATTTTATCAGGTGAAAGTGTCAGGTTAGTCTTATCTGAACTTTTTGGTAAATCTGCATAATAACCTCCTTCTGGTTTTCTACCATGTTTAAAGTTACTGTTTTCCCAAAATGTTTGTTTTAGCCTTTGTGTACCATGAGGTAAGCATAAAAAGCCTCTAATTCTGTATCATTTAACTTTCCCCTTCTCAAAAGTAGGATTTTTATGTGATAGCTCTACATCACTAATACCAGCTTTTTGGCTACACAAGTCCAAATTAGGTGAACTATGATTTCATTTGTCAGCCTTTTCAGAATTCTCTTTGGGATGAACGCCCTCCATTTGAATGTCTTAACCTCCAGGTTTTCCTTCCATTTCGGATACAGCAATCTCTGTTTTGTTTTTGTCATTCC
>NW_010229072.1:26738-69514 GCF_000690775.1 Eurypyga helias
TTTAATTATATTGATTTTGGTCTCTCCATAACTTCACTCCATAGCTACCAGGCTTTTTGTTTCCTCTTCTCCTTCCTTTTCTTTTATTTACATTTACAAGTCTTTTATTTACATTTCTTAGTCTAATTTGTAATGTGTATGTCAGTCTAAATTTTGCTTATCCTTTTATATTACCTAACTAAACCAGTGTTTTCTTTGCTGATCAGGTTTTTCTTCTTCATTCATTGTCAGCCTCTCATTTTCATTTAGTATCTGTTTTGCTCATCTGTTATCAACTTTTTATAATGTTCTCATTAATTACGGCATTGAACGCTGAAAAATAGTACAGTCTGATTAAAAGGCATTTTTAACAAAAGATATTGCAGTGTCTACTATAGATTTCCCAGACTGTCTCTAAAAGGTACACTGACAAAGCTGAAGCACTGCATTTCTGTGTGTCACTACAAAAGAGAGAAATCTTTTATAGTTTCTCACCTTCAGTAGTTTTATCCATGAAGAAAATCCTCTGCAGCTCATTAGGAAAGTTAATATTTTATTTTTCAAAATAATCTCAAAGGACATCAAATTTGTTCAAAGGAAAGAGCGAAGAAACACAAATATTCTGAATTAATTTTTTATCTTCACCCCTGAAGTCAGAAAATCTCGCTTCAAATCCACTTTAATATTCCCTTCCCTCTACAGCTGAGCATTGTGGCTGTAAGTGGACATATAAAAAGATAGACTAGTTTGGGTTGGAAAGCACCTTTTACAGGTCATTTTGTCCAACCCCCCTGCAGTGAGCAGGGACACCTTCCACTACATCAGGTTGCTCAGAGCCCCATTCAACCTGACCTTGGATGTTTCCAGGGATGAGGCATCTGCCACCTCTGGGCAACCTGTTCCAGTGTTTAAACACCCTCATTGTAAGAAATTTCCTTATAACTAGTCTGAATCTACCCTCAATTTAAACCTGCTACCCCTCGTCCTGTCACTACATACCCTTGTAAAAATTCCTCCTCCAGCTTACGTGTAAGCTCCCTTCAGGTACTGGAAGGTGCTATAAGGTCTCTCCGGAGCCTTCTCCAGGCTGAACAAGCCCAACTCTCTCAGCCTGTCCCCATAGCAGAGGTGCTCCAGCCCTCTGAGCATCTTCATAACCTCCTTTGGACTCACTCCAACAGGTCTTTGTCATTCTGATGATGGAGGCCCCAGAGCTGGATGCAATATTGCAGGTGAGGTCTCACCAGAGCAGAGTAGAGGGGCAGAATCCCCTCCCTCGACCTGCTGGCCACACTTCTCTGGATACAGCCCAGGATACGGTTGGCTTTCTGGGCTGCCAGTGCACACTGCCTGCTCATGTCCAGCTGCTCATCCACCAGTAACCCAACATGATTCTTTAATGCTTATTGTGCATAGTTGGCAACCAGCCAGGCTCAAAATGTTTGTCAGTATTTTAAGGTTTATACTGCTTTATCAGAAATGCTCTGTATCATAATATGGCCATGGTTTCTGACCTGACTGGTAAGCCAGAAAATTAAAAGCTACTTCAGAAAATCAGTACAGTAGTGGTCAGGCCAATACTAAATAGTTAGTTAAAAATGTTAATTGAAATGCACTTGCAAGAAGTGAATCTGTGGGTTGTAGGGATGAACCATTAAGGAGCAAAATGCTTTGAAAATGTGAAATGGTGTAAGACTTAAAATCAAAAGCCAAAAACAAGTGTATTTCCCAGGCGGGTAATACACTGTATAAGCTCCATGTCTTTATAAGCTTCAGAATCCAAATGAAAGAGTCTCTGAAAAGAGTTAAAATTAACATTATTTCAAAGTGATTTTTTCAAAGTATAGCAACTCATAAATAAAATCAAATTAACATTACATATTAAACTGAAATAATGTTTGTATTTATAGATAGTAACACTATGTCATTAGTTGTGTCAACACTTTTATTCAGTTTTCAGTGTACTGCTTAACTGCTCTGTAATTGGACAAGGCTTTGAGCAACCTGGTCTAGTGGAATGTGTCCCTGCCCATGGCAGGGGGCTTGGAACTAGATGATCTTTAAGGTCCCTTCCAACCCAAACCATTCTATGATTCTATAATGAAGGCTGGGCTGTATCAGAAGAATTGTGGCGAGCAGGTCAAGGGAGGGGATTCTCCCCCTCTACTCTGCTTTTGTGAGACCCCACCTGAAGTATTGTGTCCAGCTGTGGAGCCCTCAACATAAGAAAGATATAGATGGGTTGGAGTGAGTTCAGAGGAGGCCACAAAGATGCTCAGAGGGCTGGAGCACCTCTGCTATGGGGACAGGCTGAGAGAGCTGGGCTTGTTCAGCCTGGAGAAGTCAAGTGTCTGGGGAGACAGAGCACCTTCCAGTACCTGAAGGGAGCTTGCAAGGAAGCAGGGAGGAGATTTTTTACAAGGGCCTGTAGTGACAGGACAAGGGGTAATGGGTTTAAATTGAAAGCAGGGAGGTTTAGGTTAGATATCAGGAAGAAGTTCTTCATGGAGAGGATGGTGAGGCACTGGAACAGCTTGCCCAGAGAAGAGGTGGATACCCCTTCCCTGGCCATCTTCAAGGTCAGGCTGGATGAGGCTTTGAGCAACCTGATGTAGTGGAGGGTGTCCCTGCCCATGGCAAGGGGATTGGGACTAGATGATCTTTAAGGTCCCTTCCAACCCAAACCACTCTGTGATTCTATGATTTTAGAAAGGCAGAGAAATTAGCTAAATACTTTTATACTTGGATCTCAGATTTATATATTACATTTAAGATATATTATTTCTGATGTTCTTTTTTGTTTGTTTGTTTGAAAAATACAGCAATATTGGGGCCTCAATTCAGGGAAGCAGTTCACATACATCTTCAGCTTGACTTCACTGTGTTGTAAATAAATTCCCTAAAGCCAGTTCATGAAAATACTTCATGGACGGATGGCTTATAAAAGGCTGATACAATGAATTAATTGTCAAAGTGAAGGTCTTACGATTTTGTGCCAGTGTTCACCATTTGAATACCTGCTCGCCTTCTGTGTCCATCTGATGGCAGGCCTGAAGGCTCAGTCACATTTAACATTGTCTTCACATCATGGGGATTAGAGTTTTATTCTAAACATATTACTAATTTGATTTTATTGTTTTGATGTTGATTTATCTTTATTGCCTGGATGGTTAGAGTTTTTCTATAGGAAGGGTGTTATTACTATGAGTATCTTTGTTTTGAGGAGAGGATGTAAAACATGTATCCTCACTGCCTAATTGTGCAACTCTTTCTAAGACACCATCTCTTTCTTAAGCCTTGGTCAGTCCAGGTAAAATGTGGATCCAATCCCGTTGAAATCAGTGAGTGTATTAAAGTTAAGCCTTCATGGGTAAATGGATAAAATAAAAAGGAGTCTGTGAGTGTTTCATTATTTAATGTGGCTTTGTTTCTGGGGCATGACTTTCAGAAGACACTTGAGGCTTCAGTGCTTTTGGGATACATTTCACCATATGCTTCCTCTTCTCATTCCTTAGGAAACCATAGGGTAAACAGTCATAATGGAATGTCACAACAAGCATTCATTTCTTATTTGATAGTGTATGTGCTCCTGTACTGAATTACATGTATTTTTATTTCTTTTCACACTTACTTTGTGAGATTCAGGCTGACCGTCATGCCTCTCTGTGGCTATTGACTCCTTAAAAATTCTTTGAGCTTTCCTATCTCACGAGGCTAACAGAAGTTACATTAATTTGCATTCAAGAATAATATTACCTGTAATTTTCTAAAATGCTGTTTTAACATGACAAAGTTTCTGGGTGGCTAAGTATTAAATTACTGCTTCTTTATAACTGCTTAATTTCAGTCCATAATGGAAAACCATTATACAGTACCCAAAGGCTGATATGGTAAGTGACTTTCAGAACTTTCCACTTCATAAGTATTTTTGTTGAATCAGTTGTAGAATATATAAAGAACTGTAAAAAGTTTTGCTGTAGTGTGCCAGAAGCCATATCTCTGTGTCAGACACACCTGGAGGTTTTGCCTTCATACTGAGTGGCCCAGATTGTCAACTAAATATACAAATTGTGCCAGAAAATTTAATTGTTGATAGTTTATCTGAAGGATTATTTGACCTTTGCCTCTTACTACTTGCAAACTGAAAGGGAAACAGAAATCACTCTGGGAAATACTCTTATTTTAAAACACAGAATGAAATATTTTAGGCCAGTGGCCATGAGGAAATGCACTTCAGGATGTGGCAGAGAGAGGCATTTTGAGCACTTAAGGGACAATGGTTTCTGTTTGTTTTGCTTCTATTTTATGTAGTTGTCTGATTTTGTGCCTACCAAGATCCTGTGCACTCTAGAGCTACACCTCCTCCTCCTTAAATATTCTCTATACCTTTATATTGAAGACTGGTAGAAGCTGATATCGTTACTTTACTCAAAGCTAAGCTATATTTCCATTCCCAAAGCTTCCGTTCACGATGTGAGTGACATATAGGACTGAGCTGACTCTAAAACCAGCCACAGACTGAATCCAAAATAAGGAGCACAAAGGTAACAAATTGTTCATAAAAAAGCACATTCCTGTAACAAGAGTATTGCCTGCCTGGCTTATACTTACCTTTGCATACTTATCTGAATTGAGTCAGAAAAGGGTGGAATTTTCTTGCAAGATGATGTGGCTCTGTTAAAATATCAGTTGCAAAGCACTGATGACAGTATGTACTGCCAGTACATACTAATATCTTCAGGAACACAGTATTAGATTCATCGCATTTTAAAATCTGTTTCAATGTTAGGCTGAACAGTGTTAGCAGAAATAAGTGTGTATTACATTTTTAAAAATTATATTAATACAAAATCATGAACCTTGTTATTAAGTAATGAGCCAAATCTTGGTTCCTCCAACGTCAGTAAGTAATTCAGATCCATTGCTTGGCTGAATTCACCAGGTAATATCATTAATGTCCATTAGTGTCATACTAATTTTGTGATAAAGCTTTTGAACAAAGCTTTCCTGTAAGTAGATAATCAGTTATAAATCCTTCTACTATTTTTCACAGTAACCTACCAAAAAACATTGCTCAAAATGAAGACTTAGAAGTCAGTTTGTAGGTCCATCAACAGTAATTTCTTAAGCGAGTGTCTTACACTAATTTATTAATAATGTTAATTTCCTCTCACACAAGAACGTTTTCATAGTCTCAGTAGATCCAAAGAGTACATATGTTCTGCTTCCTGAGAACATGCCTCAGCCGATGCTTGAGACTAAACTCATTTCACATCCACATGTTTGAGTCTAATCCACTTAGGAAAGAATAAGTATTTGGTGAGTGATGGGATAACAGAGGTGGCAAAGTTCTGACCCCATGTTCCCACTAGCAAGGACTGAAGCATACCTCAGTCTATAAGAAGCCTCATTGTACCTGCAGCACTGCTCAGATGTAACATGAAACACGATCAGGCAGTCAGGTCTCTTACATCCATGTGGGACCTGTAGTCTGGACACATCACCTATGGACATTTTCTGGGTGGAATCATTAAGTCATATGGCACACAGATTAACACTTTTGTCACGCTTTAGCCCTCTCAAAACACCAAAAGCATATATATATACAGGTAATTTTTCCTATAATAGTCTTGAATTTTTTCATACTATGCTTACTTAGTAGTCAGCTGACACCAGGAGTTCTTCAGGCCTTCAGGAACTGCAGAAGACCCTGATAATCACAGAAGAATACACTTTTTAAAGGAAAACATTGATTTGTCATAGAATTCTGGGTCTGCAGGAATATTGTATTATACTCCCTAAGAATTGAAAAATCTCCATGTTTCTAAAATTAAACGAAAACTCTGTTTCAGTAATTATGAACTTAAAAAGTCTTTTTTACCTTGCTCTCTGATGTCATCCAGGTTAAAGCTGGTAGGCTTAGCAGAAGTGTTTGAATAAAGATTCAGTGTTTTTCTATATGAAGTGTTCTGCTTCAAACCGGAATTAATTCAGGAAGTCCACTCGTATAGGAGTCAGTCCTCAAAATCACTGGGGTCTCTTCTGGCCTTGTAATGGATGAATGTATGGCTTCATGCCAAGAATAAGTTGGTAATTGGGCCTACCTCTCTGAATGTCTTTTGTCTCTGTACCTGATTAAAACAGTGCCAAATGATGTCTCCTCTGAAGACCCGGAAAACAGTCAGTAGTACAGAGCACTAAGCAACATTGATGTGTATTATTGCACTCTCCTTTTGGCAGGCTATATAAAATTAAATGAAGGTATGAAAATGTATCTCAAAATACTCCTCCTAATATATGATCAAAATTCTTTCCTTGGAAAATCCTGCTTTAAATTTTCTGCACCACTGGAAGGTCAGTGCTAGGAAACCACCATCAATTTTCTTGATGAATTGATAGGTCAGAAGCAATTTGGTGCGAGTCTTCAGTTCTGAGAATACATGTGACTTTGGCTAGATGCCTGGATACATACAGTGAGTAAACACAACATAGTGCAGAGGATCTTGATCTCTTACATACAGTGTGCTAGGACAAATAATATTGGTGCTTAAATATGGCTGCCAATGCGATCTAATAAAAGTATAAGACAAAACCAAACCAAGCAACCAACCAACCAAAACCCAAAAACTAAACAACAAAACAGTGGTCTCTACACTGAAGAATCATAGATCATTGTGAGCTGTAGTAAATCTACTAGTATTAGTTTCCTGGAAAGGGATACCAAAGATTAAAATAAACAACTCTGCAGTTTGTTAGTCTGTCTTTCTCTGAAGGGCTTGCCATCTAGAAGGATTAGATAAGGTCTTAGGATACACACGAAATTTATACTTGCCTCAGTATCAAATGAACATGAAAGACATTGGACATATATAAAGAGAGATGGGAGATGAAGTGTGAAGTCAGTTCTTTCTAACCATTGTTTTTTACCTTATTATCTAAGAAGTCTTGAAGTGGTTGTCAGTTAAAAAACCTGCTAAAAAAGTAATGAAGATATACAGTAGCTGGTGCACAGGGAGACATGAAAACAAATATTAGAAAGTGCACAAAAGGACTCCTTTAAAAGCTTTTCAGTCTCCTGAGGTTTTAAAAAGAGAATCAATTTAAATACTTCCTCACTCTAGTGCAAACATAGCAGAAAACAGTGAGAAATAGTGAAACCTAATGCATTTTTGTACTGTACATCATGTAAGTGTCTTTTAAAAGCTTGAAGGCAAATTTCAGACATTTTTGGAACAGTGCCTGTGGTTTTCTGCGGGATGGAACTTAGGATTTTTTTTTTTTTTTAAGAAAAGAATGGATAGGGCTCATTTTTGCTTTTGTTCAACATTTTGTCCCTAAATGCTGCACAAAACATTTTTTTAAGTTCTATTTCTGGTCTCATCAGGGCAATGCAAGTCTTAGTAAACACAGGCTCTTGTTTTTTCACCTTAGTGGATATGACCTTTTCTGGAATAACAGCAGGCTTTCGTTAGTATAATTTTCTAGTTTTGAAGGGAATCATTACTTGCTCTGCATAGATTTTCAGTCTTTATTTTATAGTCCCCAGTATCACTTTTACCCTGTGTGACTTCAATTCTTTCCCCCTCACATAGCAGCATATGCCTCTATGGTTTCACATGCATTTGAAATGAAGACCATATGGAAATCAGTCAGATTGTACCGGGAGAAGTGGATATAATGCAGTAGAGAGTTCAATTCTGCCTCTTACAGTAGAAATGCAGCTGTAGGAAGTAGTTTCACACACTTATTTAACAATGGAAGACTGCTTTAGGAATCTTTGACCAAGATAAGCATGATAAACACTAACGTGATGATTTTGAGTTTCCTATTGGTCATGCAAGGGTTTTCTAGGCTACATCAATTTTTATTTGCAGAGTCGATCCTGCAGTGCCTCAAACTTAACTTCATAAAGGTGAAAATCTTTGAAAATCCTTGAAAAAACTCCTTGAAAAATCTTTAATTTATATCTGAGAGTCCTTAATGTACAGTCTGCTCTTCAATTATAAAAACTTATTGTAAAACAAAGTTTTTCAAGCTTTTACCATCGACACTTGCCTTCAGTTCATTGAAATTGCTCTGAATTTGATGATATATGTCTTGGTCAGATGTGAGTGGATACCCTGTTCTCCTGTATCCCCTGGCTGGTGAGGTATGCATGCCTTAGGACAAAGAAAAGGAATGAGTGACAGAGCTAGCTCCTCTGCTCTGTAGAGAAATCTTCTGTATCTCATGTATGTAATGATTTTTAGCTTCATTGAGGGCCCCAAATAAATGAAAATGTTGAGAAAAAACACAATTCATTTTTACATTCTCACCGTTGACAATTAACTTTCATAGACTATGATACTAGTTTGTGTTTCTTACTGTACATATATTTAAAATTTCAAGTGAAAATGGATGTTCTTGTCCCACTGAAGCCAGTGACAAAACTCATGGTTGGCGTTGCTTCAACAGGCATCTGCTCCAGGGATATTCCTTTTGATGTTTTTCTTCCGTATCTGCTATACCTCCACCTAGGTGTAAGAAACACCAGTGCTTGTAATCCTTAAAAGAATTTACCCTTCTTCATCTCACCTGAATGAAACCATGCAATTTTCTTTAATTCCTGATATAACCTCAATAGGCAAACTCATTCCCTCTAATGGGAATTTACTTGCTTAGAGTTCATCAAATTTATGAGAAACACAGGATATTTCAAATTATGTCCTTATTTACATTAACAGTCATTTTGTAGTGATACAACCCAGTCTCTCAATTTCGTTCAATACATCTGGAGTAAATATTTATCCTATGTGAATTTTTATTAAATTTAATAACAATGTTTTCCTCTCTTATTTCTTTGTGGGTTTTGGGATTCTTGGTGTCTGCTGCTGCCTAGTATTACTGCTTTGCACACTACAATTCATATATTCCTAAAGAAATGCAACATCCACATCATTCTGTTGCAAACACTATATGATTATTAGATCTCCTCTTCTATTGATTCACCTACTCTTTATATCTGATTGGACCTTTTTCCTTGTGTATTATTTTTTCTTAAAAATGTCTTTCAACGGTCTTTTTCTATACCTTATATCTGAACTTCCAAATAGAGTACATGTGTTCACTGACTTCTTTTTACCCACAATAGAATACCTGCTTGCAAAGAAATACGCTGAGACAGGTGCAATTTGCTCTACCTATAGGAAGAATGAGAAGATGTATTGCTTTTCCCGATACCTATTTTTGCATGTGTATGTTTTCATCTACTTCAAAAAAGATATTTTGCTTCACACAAGCATTTTGTTTACCTTCAGAAGATAAAAATAAAGAACAGTTAAAAATAAATTAAAGTTGTAACTTATCTCTTCAGTGCTCTAATTCATTGTTGATCAAATCTTCCTACAGTACTGATAGCAGCTTGTTAGAGCTGATCTCATAATAGGTAAGGTTGAAATATTTAATGGCAGGCATAATTTCTTTAAAGAACACTGTACTTAGTAACTAATGTAATTATACCAAGAGGCATAACAGAATAGATTAGTGCTATAAGTGACCTAACTTTAATAATGTCATCAAAAATTGTAATTGCAAAATTATCCACTATGTTATAAATGTTCACTAACATAATATTCAAGTCACTCATCATTTGCAGCACTTCATGAAGTAAGCAATTATTTTTTCCAAGGTACAAATATAAATTCCATTAATTTTAATAATCCCCTCCTCACTGTGCTATCCTGAGAACTGCATATTTAGGCAGAGCATAAAATGCCTTCAGCCATGAGTGAAAAAAATACTATAACAGTGTTTGGCTGACAGATTTCTAAATCTTGGTGTTGAGTATACCCAGAAAGATTTAGAGGTCAAATACAAAATGCATATGGGGGAAGGTGCTGGTCTGATCCACAAAACCAATGCATAGTTCCCCAGATCCAGTAATGACTAAGGTGTTTATTATGACAGATAGAATTATTTACCAGATATTTTGTATTCCTTGCCTTTTTCCTCTTTGGTGTTTATCTTTACTTGTTGCTTGTTACCATACATTTTGTTGCAAGTTTCTGAATAGAGGATTCTTTAAATTTTGAATCTTACGAGGAAAGTCTCTCTTCACCATCCTACATAGCTTTTATAGGAACTCCAGCCATGATATTCAAAAGGTTTCAACGATGTTATAAAGTCTGCAACAATTTTTGTGAAAGCATGATTAGGCTGGCACTACACTTTGCTGAAAACATCATTCATGATGATCATATTGTACATCCTCTGGCTTCTTTCAAGACTGTGCAGAGATGGCTTTTCCGCCACATCTGCTTACTTCTGGCTTCCTGAATTTCCTGTAAACTCAGTACAACAACATTTTTTTAGGGATAAGGAAATAAAATATATTGTCATAACAAACATGGATGACTTAGGATTTCTCCAGCAATATTACATGCTGGCAGCAAAAATAAAAATATCCTGCACTAAATTCCCAGGGAAAACAGTTTTGGAAGCATTACCAAGTACGGTGATCTTTTCTTTGTCAACTACTGTGGTGAAAGGTATTGTTTTGTTAATATTATAGGGTGTAATTTCCATGTTGGTCCTGTTTTTGCTTGTAACTTAGACCTATTATAGTAGTTTTGTGGTCATCACTTCTAGTTTATAATTCATCTCCATGTCTCTTATTTTTTACAGTCTCTTGTGCAGTATTTTGATATCAGTGATAAGAAACTCAGAGATTTAGATGTTTTAACTAAACTCTGAATTGCTTTTCTACTTTTATGACTACTTCTGTAATGCTTAGTCACTAAAGAAAAAACACATATCCCATAATATCTAGAACAGCTATTTTTCTGTGTTATAAATGGAAATACTATATAGATTAATTCAGATGACAATACGTAAGATCATATGTTGGGTTGTAGTGAAATTATTGTATATAGTTATATGCTGCTGCTGAATTCTATAAAATACATAACTGAAATGTATTGCATGCTGATGAGGTGATTTACAAAACAAATTTGTAAATTTAGACATTTTTGTATTTTGTATTTTCAATGAATAGAGTGCAGAAAACTGATGTTACTACATTTTTCCATGTTTGAATTGTACAGATCTAGGGCAAATTAATTTCTGGTGTAGTGTCATTTATTTGATGGGAGTTACATCAGAGATATGAACTTAGTTATTACGAGCACCATCTGGAAATGTATAATGACACAGCAATGTTTCACTTACTGGAGACAAATTCATCCTTTTTGTTTAGGATGGGAAGACAGAGATTAAAAACTGAAAATCACTTTAGCTTGCTCTATATCATCTTAAATTCCCTTGTAGTCTTTGTTATGTTTGGATGGCGAGATGTGAATTTAAATAATATTTAAATAAGTGTAATAGTGCAATCAAGAAAAGACAAAATAAGCCTCCTGAGGCAAAACATTTTCATGAGTATCAACATAATACTTTTACCATAGTAGTGGTTCTATAGAAGAAAAAGTTGCATTTGGTAAAGGAAACAGCTGCAGACACTGGTTCTGTATCTGAAACACAGATTGTGGCCACACTCCTTCAGCAAGGTTTACACTGAGGCAGAGTACAGCCCTTACTTTTGCTCATGCCTGATGCCCCGAGGGATGGCACTGTCCAATATGTTGTCCTGCCTGGGAGGTTTTGTCTCTGTAAGTGAAATGAAAACAAAAGAATGGACACTGACACAGCACATAATTTTATTGTCTACTCCCAGTTATGGACTGCATGTAGTTTTTAACCACCTTAAGGAAGTCACACCAGATGTTTGTGGGGAGTCAGTAACAAAAAAAAAATGGTTTGGGTCAGTCTTTGACCTTCTCTCAGTCCTGGTCTCTGACAGGGCTAGTGACAATTCCTTAAGGAATAAGTACAGGAAACAGCAAGCACAGTGTGAGGGTTCCTTCTTGTACACAGGTAGCCAGCTCAGCCTGCCAGACCTGACACTACTTTGTATCTCTGAGTTAACGGTGACATGCAGGAACCTCACTCCTAGGAGTGGAAGAGGCCTGTATCAAAAAGTCCAGCTCTGGTCTGTCATGGTTTACCACATCCCATAATTCTGCCAGAAATGTCAAAAACTTAATTTAATCTTCCATTTGTTTAGGAGGTTATGTTGTTGTGTTGTTACTTTTGTTGGTATTTTCTCCAGAAATTTATTTTTCATGTTAGAAACCTTTGTCTAGTTTTGAGACTATGCTTTAAACATGTAGAAACATCAAATGATAGCTCAAGCAATTTTCTTTCTCCCCTGCTACCTCCAGAGCACAGACAGGAAAAGGTGTTCAGCTTCCTTGGCTTCTGCTCAGGAATACACACACTATACCCAGGCCCAGCCATGTCAAAGCATCAAGTAGCTCAAGACCAAGGCTATAGAAGCAGTGGAAAAATGGGCAAGGTTATCACTACATATCATATATAAATTTTTACAGGCTATGAACGTGTGGCTGTGTCTGTGTAACAGATATGTCTCTATTATGCAAGGTGACACCACTTCAGAGCTGGCAAAAAAATGATTTTCTATGAACAAGACTAATTTAGACATAATCGATTAATTACCACAACCCAGCTTTAATGTGGCATTTTTGAGTCAGCTTATTAAGAAACTGCATGCAGATACGGAGGAGTAAAAATCTATGTGTTATCCCATCTGGAAAACGGATTCTTCTACACCTTTTGTAGCTGCTTATTTTCTTTCCATGCTGAGAGTGTGCATAGGCCAGGCAGGGTGCCCAGCATGGCCCTCCCGCAGTGATCCCCCACAGACCGCACAGCCCACCGAGGCTGTCACACCGGGCGGACGCAGGCATATCTGCTGGCAGCCCAGGGAGTGATGGAGCACAAAGCTGACAGTCATCTTCCTCAGCTTGAGTTGTACAGAACAGGGTGAGAATTTTTGTTAAATGCAATGGTTTTGCTGAAACATAAATACTGAGGTGTGTTAGCAGGTGTTTACCATAAAAGTTCCCTGGTAACATCCTTTCATAATTTTGCCTGAAGGTGCCTACCCTTAGAGGTTCATTTGTTTGCCTATTAGGCCCTTGTTATTTGTGTCTGGTTTGTATTTACAAAACCCACAGTATTCATCAAAACTGTTCACCTTTGAAATTAATGCAAATATGGCTGTGTAGTTCAGTAGAAAATACTGCCTAGGAAGATTTGTATTCAGAATGCTCTAGTAATTATAGTTTATTTTAATTCATCCAGGATACAGTTAAAAAATAAAAGATTTTTTTCCCAATATATTTTTAATTTAAATATGTTGATTATGTAGCTATCTGATGCTAGGATGATGAACATTATCCACTGTATATAATAAATTATTGTGATAAACTGAGATAGTCCCATAGATGTGTGAGTTTATATAAAGAAGAGAATTTGTGCAGCATAAACCAGATAATTTATTTTTGTTGCAGTCAGCTTGTGGTATACATGTTGCTTCTGGAATGCTAATAACCACTGATTTTTATGTAACAAAAAGTCAAATGCATGGTATTTAGAAATACTCAGAAGGAGAATTTCTTTTCAAGGAAAGTGAAAGAATAAAAATGTCTAAAGGGTCACTAATAGCAAAAAAACCCACAAAAAACCCCAGAGAAACCCACCAACCCAAAACAAAACACTCAACAAAACCACCATCCTTAAAACTGAGTACCTTGCAAGACATGAAAAATATCAACCAATGCAGTAAATAAGGAAAAGTGCATTTAGATGTACAAATGTAAAAATAAAGCTAAAGAACAAAAGAAGAAAATAATTAAGAGCAAATCTGAATTTTAAAACAGATTCTCGTAAGCACCTCTTCCCAAATATCAGTGTTACAGTACATTTTTTTAATTTGCATGTAATGACATGCCAAAGGGGAGTCTTTCTTTTCAATGCAGGGACCCTTGACACGACATGATTGGCATGATATCATGTGGTATGAACAAAAAGCAGCCAGAAAGGAGAGTGATGAGTCAAACCCCTTTCTTTCACCCCAAATTCACTGCTGCTATTACTTAATATCTTTACTCTGTTTATGAAGCCTGTGATCCAGAGAGCTTCACTTCTGTGTTTGCCAGTGGAGGACCTGCCCATGAGGACTTAGCTCCAGGGAACCCTCATAGTAAAGCAAGAAATGCACTCTGGGAAGTCAGTTTCTAAGGTTATACATTAACATGAGCTCTGCTGCCCACAGTAGACCCACAAACCCTATATTTTCTTGTTGGCATAGAATGAATAACTCTCTTCTGTGAGCTGAAGTGGGGAAAGAAGCAAGTTTTGTGCCAATTGTGTACCAGAATTACGAGTCCTGGTTGTCCTATACCACCCCTCCTCTGAAAGACACGATCTACTTCATGGGCTTTGACATATCAAAAGATAGAAGTCTCTGTTGACTGTTCATTTGGTAGCGTATGGCTATATTTTGGGTTTACTGCTATTTAACCAATGTTTGCTGGCATAATATGTTTGCATGTTGAATGCCACGCTATGTTTGACACAGGGTAGTGACAAATTTCAATGTCCATGACTGTACCCAAAAACCAGGAGTTTGCGAAGTTTATGCTGTCTCATTCCCCCTCACCAAGAGCACCAGGCATATTTCTTTTTCTGTTGTCCAGCAGTTTAATTTCTGACAGTCAGAGAGATGTTTTACCACAGGATCCAGAGTTAGTTTAGCTGTAGGAAAATCCTGTTTGCATTTAGCCAAAGCATGAAAATCTGCAAATGGAGCCTCCAAAGACAGGAGGTACTGAAGTAGTTTACATTACTAACATTCATCACAGACTACAGGCATTGTGCCATCTCTGATCCCCACAGAGAAATAAAACTCAGGCAGCTTTCTGAATTCACTTTCAAGAAGATGCAAAGCTCAACATTAATAAACAGTTGCTTCAGTCTTACCGTCTGCACCAAAAAGTTTATCTAATGTTCAGCCTCAGGTGACTCTACATAACTCAAGAGAAAGGGTCTTCTTTGTTCAAGAGGATTTTTCTGTGTAGAAATAAGCTTGACATGGGGAAAGGAAAATAGTGCAGGTGGCACACAGTAGGTTACAGTGGCAATCACCTTCTTTCTCCTCTTAATGTGAGCATGTCTAGGGGTTTGAGTTGCTACAAACATTTTAGCCATCCACAAGGCCCCACCTGTAGCACTGCAGCCTCTCGGTGCCTTGTCTGATTGCCACTACACTGAAATGATTGTGCTGCCCTTTTAAAGGCCTTCTTTACCTGCTGGTGTGGAAACTGGGATGGAGACCATAGCCCATGAGACATGTATGGGTGCATAGGTATTGCTCTGAGGGCATTAGAAATTATGTATACAATTCAAAAGCAAAGGTTGTCCCTGCACATGGTGTGGTTTGCAGCTGACACAGTGAAGAAAGTGACAATGTGTTGGTTACTTTCTTATACAAGCTTGAAGTTTCGTGTGGCTTCACAAATTTGTCAGAGAATAAGTATACTATCAAACCTATGTAGCATTGCCTTGACAAGTTGCCATCAGTTTGGACAGGTGAAAAAAGACCCAAACTCAATGAACAAGCACTGATACAATTTATCGGTGCTGAAGGATTTATTTTGTTGATACTGCCAGTGCTAGTGTCTCATCTGTCTCTTCTGTCATCTGTCTCCTCTGCAGCCTGAAAAGTTTCTGCACTGAATTACAGACACTCAGAATTCCTTTTCCACCGATGTTTTAAGCGTTGTAAGCTAGGAAAGAGAGGGAGAAAATGAGGTGTGCAGAACAAAGTCTATAGAAACAAACCAAAGAAACTAGCTTGAGCAAACAAAGCTCCAGCATTGGAAACCCCATATCAAAGACTTTCCATGACTGGCTGACAATTTAACAGCCATTAAACTGATTCTACTTGGGCAGAGGTCTGCAAAATGTTTCATCTGACATAGACAAGCTTGGATGGTTAGGAGTTTATAACAATTACTTTTTGTTGGCTAAACCTCACCTCTGCTTCTGAAGCTCTACTCAAGTTTTGGCAAAAAAGAATGTGCAGAAAAATGCATTGTCTTGTATTGTCAGATCATTTTCATGGTGCACCTCTATATAACAACAACGACAACATCAGTAATAAACAAACAACCCAGTCTTTCGTCTTATCAGGGTCTGAACTGTCTTTTGTTCAATTAGGATTGAATTAAATGCATTTTTTTCTGAGCATGCCAGTTTTTCTTTTCTTGGGATGGATTTCCACATGAAGAAACGACTCTGAAGAATCCTCTCCCAGCTTTCACTCGAACTTTGCGGTGTGGCTCCAGAACATCTAACCTCCTACCAACCACAGCCATAACTCAACCTTATCAACATAGATATTCTGTTTAGGGCTGGATTCACATAGACTTTTTTTTCTAGCTTAGCCTATTTTCAAAATAGGTACAGTTGAGAAGTCTGAGAATAAAGCAACCAAGGTCGTGGAAGGATGTTACTCACATCATCATGATCTGTAACAAACAAACCATTTCTGTACTTCAAAGTTTGATGCTGACTTTTGAAGGAGCTTCAGTAAGGTGGGTTTTTCCCACCCAGCTGACATGTTCCTGATATGTACTGCCTCCCAACAGCTCTGCATATGCAGGGCAATCTTTATTCTTTGTGGTACCACAGGGTGGTGATGAAATTATAGTCATAATAGTAATCTGGAAATTTAGAAGAAATGGGAAAGAATAGGTCCTTTTAAATGTTTTATCACTTTGACGCTACACTGCATAGGGACTTTTTCTGGTTTATTGCTCTCTAATTGTACTGTGCTGTTCACATGATGCAGGTTTGCCATGAGCAAGCTGTTCATATGAGCCATTGGCAGGGAGCTGTGGTGCTCTGATCCCTGCCTCTCTCCTCAGCAGCAGGGCAGGGTCACCCTGGGCTGTATGGCTGGGGCACGGCACCTGGGTCAGCAGCTTTTGGTGAGCTGCCACTTTTAAAAGCACTTATCTGCAATGATAAAATCATACACCGCTGCTCCTCTTATTGCAGTGCTGAACATCTATTAACACTGACAGTCGAGTAATGAGGTGACTACAACAATTAATTTTCATGTTTCCATTGATCTAGGTTCTGGAAAATTGTTAGTCTGATTCTTTATGAACATCCGAATACTTAGAGAGGGGAATGAAAGGAAGTCCCATGTTTCAGCACTTTCACCTTTCTGCTAGATATTGCCAAAAGGCCACTCTCTTTGAATTTCTTTCCCGTTTTCAAGTGTCAGAAATTTCATACAGTGTTATTTCATGGTTTGATGATCACAGAAAGAATTGCAACCAGCAGTGCATTTTTGCAAAATCAGTGTAACCCTCACTTGGTTTCATACTGTTTCAGAATCCAGTGACATACCTTCACTCTTTCTCTGTTTTATAATTACAAATCATTAGCAGTGTAACCAGGAAACCAAAATATTACTGAAATAGGCATTGAATAGTAAGATGAATGTATCTGTTTATTGATTACATGTTGTTTTTCTTCCAATAAAATAATAGCATTAAACAATATGGCAACATTTAGAAAAATCCAAACTCACTAAAAATGAGTGATTGCTCTAAAGGCAGGTGATGAAAACCAGGTTTTCCCAAAAGGCAGCCTGCTGTCAGTTCCTGCATTTCTGTTTATAGATCTACACTTGAAATCACTGCTCTGGTTAAGGGTGTAGTAGGCTGCCCCAGTTCAGTAAAGAGTTTTAGGCTGAAGAATAGACTGTGTGTTGGTAACAGTAACTAACAACAGTAACAGATTCATTAAACAGATACAACCAAAGTGTAACATAGTCTCAATTTTTTTGGAAGGCAATTGGATCTGCATCTTACGTACATGGGTGTAGCTCCACTGAAAATAATCAAGTTATATCAGTTTATGTTGAGATTTGCACCCACTGCTTTCAGTAGACCAGTGAGAATTCACAGCGGGCTTGGTCTTCATGTTGCCTCCTCTCAGCAGCTGACAGAAAGGCAGGAGAGGTGACAGGAAATGGGATGTACCCAGGGAGTTATGGGGTTTATCTGCTTTGTACAACTGCATGTGGAAGAGGCTCCAAAAGGAGCAGTGACTCTGCTAACTCTGACACCCGAGGCAAAACAGCCTCAGCCTCCTGGCACCCATTAGTGTGGCTGTATTGGGTGCAGGTGGTTATAACGGGTCTGGATGCAAATAAATGGTTAATGTTCAGTTCCGAGTGTCCCAGAGACACTTGATCTCTGCGATACCTAAAAAAGACAAAGCCTTGATGAACACTAAAAAAACTCTAAAGTTAAAAAAACCAAACACAGACAAACAAACTCCACCCAAAACCACAAAATATAAGGCTGGTTCTGCAACTCAGAAATTGAACAAATCCAGTAAATACTTACATTGAAAGCCATACCAGGGGAGAAATATTTCTGCAAAGTAATTAATTATCCAGTTGTCTGTACTAATCATTGTAGTCATGGTAGTGCTATTTAAAGCCTTGACAGTGACCATGTTGCACTGTTCCAGGTCCTAGTTAATGTGTAGGAGACAGTCTGCTTCCAAGATCTTTGCATCAGCTGTGCATGAAGCACAAACGCAGATGGGTGCCCACACTGGGTACGAAGAGAGGCAGCTGAGACATGTCTGGGGGACTGATCCCCTATTTCACCTCCAGAGAGAGGGTCTGGATCGAGCTCATCATGTTACTGCTCCTGAATGTACTACTCTCTTCTGCAGACCTTCTTCCCACAAGTGCCTATTCTCAGGCACATGTGATCTGCCTGTATGCAAAGTGGTAATCCAGTAAATGAGTAAAGGGAGGAAAAGGAAAGTCAGTTTTCACTCACATCAGAGAATTCAAAAAGACAGTTCAGCAGATTTTCAGGAGTGACATATAGCAATCTCACTAGATTTACTGGAAATCCTAAAAAATTCTGGCTTGCTGACATAAAGGAGAAATCCACACCTTCCAGATTCTTATCTGCCACAGTGGGAACTCTTCTAATTATTTATATGTAAATTTTTCATAGAAATATTTGGTTTTGCAAAAATGTTAAGAAAAATGTGACCGATGAGCCAGACCATATATGGCACTGTTATCTTAAGGTCAAGATGAATGTCTAGTCCCTGGTGTGGGAGTGTAGTTGCTGATTTTGGTGAGGTTGCTTTTTCAGCCTGGTCAATGACTGGTCAATGATTTGCTCCAGAGAATGTCTTTCAGTACCATATTTGTTTATTTCATGACTCTACAGCAAACTAATTTTCAGACTGTCATTGAATTTCACAACCAGATTGAAGTATTGTAGCCTGAAACAAGTTTTACTTTCATTGCTGCTCAATCCTCCAAACTGATGCAGACAAGAAGTAACATAAAAACCAAAAGTAACATTCAGCCTGATCAGCTCCTTGGTTTGGTGTGGTATAGATCCACCAAAAGCCCATGTTAGCACTGCACAGGGAGAAGTGTAAACAGGCATTGACAGGAACATTAAAAGTTCAACAAAATACAGATTTACTACATGTTTATTATTATTTAAAAAAAAAAAAAAGAAATCTTCCTGGGGTGTTTGCAGACTGCATTCTGTCTTCACTAGCAATTTTTCTTATAGTTATCTCCCTATTTCCTTCTTTAATGCCTCAAGAGATTTTTCAGAACTTGTTCTTTTTCTGTTATCTACATTTTATTTTCTTTGGAAATAGGAAAATGCTTTTTCATTTTTTCTGTAATCTTTTCCCATGAAGTCTAGCTCAAAGTTCCTCTCAAATTTGTTTCATAGTGACTTTAATTTCCCTAATTCCTAAAGTGAGCCTCCTGTCTGATCTCAGCCCTCTACTTCTTCCCTTTCAATATTCCTGATAGAAAAGACCTCTGTAAAAACCATTTGTAAATGAGCAACCATTTTGCACCATTTGTGCATTTACAATGCACAAAAATAATGCTAGCTCTTAATTCTTCAAGAGAGCAATTTATATTTTCTTGTAAGGGCAGAAAAGTGAGTTGTTTTGTTTTATTAAAAATGCAAAAGTTAATAGCCCTGTAAATGGCTGGTAAGAAAATCCCTGTGTTCAGGTTATCAGCAAGGCTTTACCTTGGCAGCTGTGCACTCATGGAGAGCCTGACTCAGCCACCAGCCTGGTGCATCTGGGAAAAAGTCCACAGGAAAGAGAGAAATTTGCATATACACATGAATGTGTCTGGTCTCAGCTGATTATCTCTTGTTAATGGAAAGAGAGGGGCACTTCCCTTCAATATCTACAGTATGAGGAGAAAAAAATAATCCCTGTGGATGCTTCCATTATCTGTAAGACGTCCTAAACAGAGAGCTGGTCTTAGACCATAGACAGGAGGCTGAAGGGATGTAGGATCCTACTGTGTAAGTAGAGAGCAAAAGGTAAGTAATAATTATTGAACACCTGGAAAGTTACAGGCAACTAATTACAAACAGCAGCATCTGTGAACCCCTGAAATCAGCACTTGGCTTCTGGTTTAGTGGTGCCCACCCACTGCACCTTGTGGTTTTCAGAGTGGCTGCAAGTGACTGATGGAAATAGTGGGATCATCTGTTGGAATCATTACTCACTGCTTGGAAAAATGCATGTCTATGCATTTTGCATGAAGTAGAACTAATTAGTCAGGAATAAGATCTCTTCATTGTGGTAACTATCCCCACGAAAAGGGCATCTTTAATAAACACTTGGAATATTTGAGTGGAAAATTTATCTTTGGCTTTAAGAGTTCAGGGAAAATAATCTGGCCCTTTTCCTTTTTCTATTCTGCTTTGTACAAGTGATCCAACAGCAGAGCCTGCAAGGCGAGCCAGGCAAATCTAAGCTCTGTGTTACTCTACTGCACCACTTCTGTCCCTTCCCCAACTACTTAAACAGTAATGCTTCCTTTCTCTTTGGGTACTGCCGTCCAACACCCAGGTACTGTTTGGCTTCTTTCCATTTGGTTTGGCTGTTTCCTACTGCCTCCTTGTCCTAGCATGCTGGTGTGTGCTCAGGAGCAAGCCAGTGTGCAATTAGTTCATCCTTGTCTCCAAACGGAGGCTTGAGAATTTGGTAATGATCGGAAAAACTCTGGTGATATCTTTGCTTCAGTCTTCTGTTAGCTTTAATAATATTCTCCTTAAACGCCTAAAAACGTACCTTTTTTAAAGGATGAATAAATGACTGCTTAGTCAGAAGGAAGAATCAGCTAAGATTTAACAGTAACACCCAACCTGCAGGGATCTAATTCTGGCTTTCAGCAAAGTAGTGTAAAAAGATTATTTTCACACCCATGGGAGTTGTTACATGACTGCAGAATTTTTCTGTAGAAATGGAAACATCCTCCTTCCGTTCTTTTTGCTGACTTATGCCTGTGAACTACAACTCAGGCTGTCAGTGCAGTGAATAAAGAGAAGGAAAAAAAGGGGTGAGAAAGAAAGTGTGTGTGGGGAACCCTCAAAGCACAAAGCCACAGCTTGTGACACCAGAGGGCAATGTTCTCTTGTGATGCTGGTTGTGGGACAAAACCACAAGCACTGAAAATCTGCATCACAGGCAAAAGCTCTTCTCTTCAAAGACCACAGCTTTGAAAAAACGAAGTTTACAGGGTAGTGTGCTATGTTATACTGTCAATTTTGAAGCTTTGCATAACATACAGGTACTGGTTACACAGAATGCTCTTTTTAATCAATTTTAGGTTTTACAGTGGATCATATCTGCAATTTCAGCAGACATACAATGCCAAGGAAAGCTGAAAATCTTAAGCATATATGTACTCAGGGTAAACGTGGTATGAAAGTCCCTATATTCACTTTTTTCTTTGCGTGGACAAAATAACCACAGATCTTACCTCAACATTATTGGGAAAAAATTGCTTGTGTAATGGCTTAGTAAAAATTAAGGTCCTAATAAATTAATAAGCATATGTGACATTGGAGTAGTAGTGAAAAAGTTGTTGATGCCCCACTTCAATAAAAGTAGTGAAACAGGCATGTCCCCTTCTCCCCCTGTCTCCTTTCCAGAGTTTGTTTATTAGCTTCCAAATAAAGTGAGCTGAAGTGATGCAACCACTCCCTTTCCCCAGACTAAAACAAAAAAGCACTGTTGGTTGCCTGATCAGGGCTGTGTGGGGGACTGTTGGAACCCCCTGGGAAGGTATGTGTGTGTACATGTGTTTGTGTGTGCTCAGGCAGAGCTGTGTGGAGGTCCCAGGCAATGGGCAGCACTCTCAAGTAGCCCTACTGCTATGCAATACCCCTGCCTGCAGCACCTGGCCATGGATGTCTGTCTACCCTTCATAAGATGTGGTGGCAGGGACAATTTTCCTTTAATTGGGTAATTACAGGGAATGTGCATAGGGAATAAGGGCAAGTGTAAGGTACTGCATCTGGGAAAGAACAACCTCATGTATCAGTACAGGTTGGGGGCTGATCTGTTGGAGGGCAGCTCTGGGGAAAAGGACCTTGGAGTCCCAGTGGACAACAGGATGACCATGAGCCAACAGTGTGCCCTCATGGCCAAGAAGTCCAATGGCTTCCTGGGACACATTAAGAAGAGCATGACCAGCAGGTTGAGGGAAGTTATCCTGCCCCTCTACTTTGTGCTGGTGAGGCCTCACCTGGAGTACTGTGTCCATTTCTGGGCTCCTCAGTTCAAGAAGGACAAGGAACTACTGGAGAGGGTCCAGCGTAGGGCCACTAAGATGATGAAGGGCCTGGAGCACCTTCCATAGGAGGGAAGGCTGAGAGAGCTGGATCTGCTTAGCCTGGAGAAGAAGAGGCTGAGTGGGGATCTTATCAATGCTTATCAATATCTAAAGGGTGGATGTCAGAAAGATGGGGTCAGGCTCTTCTCAGTGGTGTCCGGTGACAGGACTAGGGGCAATGGCCATAAACTAGAAAATAGGGGGTTCACCCTGAACATGAGGAAACACTTCTTCCCTGTGAGGGTGACAGAGCAGTGAACAGGCTCCCCAGGGCAGTAGTGGAGTCTCCTCTGGAAACTTTGAAAAGCTGCCTGGACTTGTTCCTGTGTGATCTACTTCAGGTGATCTTGCTCTGTCAGGGGGGTTGGACTGGATGATCTCTAGAGGTCCTTTCTGACCCCTTCCACTCGATGAATATGTGTGAATCTATGAATACCTCCATGGGTATGGCTGCTCAGCTCCAGGAAATAAAGCTGTCTGGCAAACCAGAGGATGCATAGTGTGAAGGTGAGAAGGTTCTTTTTCTCCTGTTGACAGAAACAAGGGACATCAAGAGAAATCAGCTGGTAATGAACTCAAGACAAATGATGCCTTCATGGATATTGTGAATGCTGGAATCTTACATTGATTTGTGGAAAGGAATCCCGTACAGGACATACGGTAAGGACTATTTAACAAACTGATACTGCATTTGTCTCAAGGATTCATCAGCCACAGACCTGTGTAGCTGGGATAGACCAGAGGGAAAGCAACACTGTAGCTTTTCCTTGTTTCTGTATCCTTACCTAGGGACCTACTACAGGTCACTGATGGGGACAGCCCTGCAGGAGCAGGACCACTGATTTGAGCTGTACAACTATATTTTCCAAATTTAATTCTGCTTGCTGTTTTTCCACTTTGTACAGAATAATGCCATTTCCCATTTCCTTTGGGTAGAGAAAGGGAGAATGTGCATGACTTTAAAGGTTAGAGGTTAAGTTATCTGGTTCTTCTGCATACTCCTGCCAGCCATAGCTGCGTCAAATCCATATTATCAGTTTGTCTTAATTATCACATTATTTTCTAGGGGATTTCAAATATCTTGTTGTGGCTTATGAGCTTTACTGACCTCACTTGTGTGCAAGGCTTATATAAGAAACTTTGAAAGAGACACTAATTAAAACTTTGCAGATAAATTGAAAAGGAGGCAAAAAGGAATAATTCTTAGTCAGAGACATATATTGTGTCAGGCTATCCTGATGCCTGCCTTATCAAAGAAGATTGATAAGAATCTTCATTCGTGTGTTAGAGGAAAAAAAAATGATTCTGTAGACAAAAGTAGTACATCAAATCTATCTGACCTTGAGCAAAGCATCTAATGCAGTGTCACATGGGAAATTATTAGCTAAAATAGTGAAGATGGAGATTATTACAGGAACTGAGATGTGGTAAGGAGCTCTCTAAAGGACAGATGACAGAGTCATGCTGTGAGGCAAATGATAAAGCTGAAAGAGGTTACTAGAAAATTTCTTCAAGGACTGGTCTCAGGACAGATCTTATTTAATATTTCCAATAAGGACCTTGGCATAGAAGATAGGAGTGTGATAATGAAATTGGTAACACACATAGGAAGCATCTGTAGTGTATGGACTCTTATACATTGACATGGGATGGTCTTCAGGACCAGAAGGGTAGAAAGGGATACAGTAGGAGACAGGCGAAGGACACACATCTTGGGTCTAATGGCATGAATCTCAGTGGTGGGAAAGGCCATTTGGGAGAACAATTTTTACCACAAGAGATCAAAAGAGGTTGGCTTATTTAGTAAAGTAAAATGACAGCTCTGATGGGGGTGGAAAGGGTGGTTGTCTCCTGTGTGTCCCAGAGGAGACTGCTGGGACATGAGAAGAACTAGTTTAACTAAATGATGTGTTTGTGACAAAGCTATTTGGGCATGAACCAGCCATAAATCAACTGGAGCTGCAAATTGGAAAGATTTCTTACTATCTGGAAATTGAGTGTATGGAGCCATACTCTAGAAGTAGTAAGGGCAAAAAAAACCCCCAATTATCTAGCTTTAATATGATATTTGATAAGTTTGTATTATTGATATGGTAATGCCTGCTCATAATGACTGCAACTGGACTCAGTTGCTCAAAAATCCTCCTCCATTCCTACAATTCCTTCAATCATTTGGCTACAAGCCTTCTTGCTTTTACTCAAAATGTACTGAATTCTTTCATTCGGATAGACTGAGTTCAACAGAGACAGTTGCCATCCAAATGCCTGTTAATATAGTAACTAAGATACACACCTAGGTAGGAATTGAATCAGGTCTCATACCACCCTTGCCAAAAATGAATGAATGAAGGTAGGCAAAACCTTCATTCTTTTCTCCTAAATTCTTCTGCTAGCATCTTAGTAATGTGATTCTCTTTTCAAACCACACTGAGATACAGGTGCACCAAGCTGGTGTAGTTCAAAGACAGTAAGGCCAGAACAGATTTCTTGGGTCAGCTGGCCTGACCCATGACATTTTTCAAGGCTATGTGGTACACTGCTCACACTACTTTATCTTCTAATGTCTCATCTGATACCAATGACCTGCAGAGCTTTTCTGGCCCCTTGGAAGACAAATTGGATGATTTCTATATAGCATAAATTTATTAAAATCATTCCAGTTCCTTTCCATGTTTATAAGCTGTCCTTATGTTGATTTATGTTCATAAAATATTTCATTCAAAGTAACTCAGGGCTGCTGGCATATTTGATATTAAGAACTATTCGTATGATACTTATTATTCCTGCTAATCTTTATTTTGTTAGTCAGAATTTTCATCAAGATATATAATAGGTATTATAAGGTTTTTGATGTTGCTGCTGCTGCAGGTTCATGGGTCATGAACCATCCAACACTCTCAAGAAAACTGCTGACCACTTCCCAAACAAACTCTTCTGTATTTCAGTAAGGTTTTGTAACACATTTAATTTCTGCAATTATCTTTGATTGCAGAAGTTTTCTGCAGACCAGCATTCACTGAAAATGATGGCCAGTGCTGTGATGCAGGCAACACTGAAACAGGCCCTGGGTTTTACTCTGAACACACAATTGTAGGCATCACCCTGCTCAGCTTTGCAGTATTACAGCACTGCTAGTAGCATACTTAGCCAAAACTTTTAATCACCAGCTTTGGTCATTCTTAGTCTTGTCAGCTCATGATTGTATGAGTATTATCTTTTTTCCTATAAATTGTTCCCTTGAACAGAGAGCAATCGTGGTTGGTTGCTGCTTGCCTGGGTAATTGTTACTGTGTTGTATCTGACAATCTTGATATGTGACCTTCATTACACAGACTTCCTCCGGAGTTAGCCACAATATACAGTGATAAGAGAAAGAAATTAGTACCTGACTTCCCTGTATCTGTAGAAAGTGCGTATGTGTGTTTTATGTAGATTAACATGCACACCTATAAATACAAGTTAATCTAATTCTGCACTGGTCTCAAACCGTGGGCATGATTAACACATTCAAAATTATAATTTTGTTTGTTTGGTTTTACATGTGTACTGTGGAACAAGGAACAATGGAAGAAAATTACATCAGGTGCTGCTTTGTTGCAACTCCCAACTCCTCAGGAAAAAAAAAAAAAGCTGCAAGGATATAGGCATAGCTGCTTGTTCTGCAGAGATTCAGAACAATACCGCTTGCCATCTGTTGAAGTATAGTGACAAGACTATATGGCACACTTCCATGAGATTTTCATTTATTCCAAACACTGTAGCAGAAACAGATTCTTCTGAGAAATGGGAAGAATATAATAGGAGTTTTTTTTTTCTGTGTGAGAAGAGTAGTTTTTTCTATATATGTAAATGTGAGAAGGAAAGCAAAGAGGAAAATGAGCTGATAAAACTGGTGGAAATTTCCAAGTATGGATGATTCTCCTCTTCTTCATGTCATATTGTTAGATGACTAGTACGTTTAAAACCTCCTCGGGATAATCTCATAGTGAAGATAGATAAACACTGAATTTAATGACGAAGAGCTGAGTGAAAACATGTTTAACAGAAGCAAGGTGGCTTTAGTGGCCATCTAAAAACCTTCTCAGCCAGTCACATCTGTGAATTACCTAAGTACTGTCTGCCTGCTCTCAGAGCAGCTTCTTACTTGCTACTTGCTCCAGGTTCTCCTTAAGTTGACAGATGACTACATCTCCAACTGTAAGGTTTTCCAAAGAATCTGCTCCTTACCATGCCCAGAACTGCAAAACACCAAGGAATGAGCAACCAGGCTCCAAAAGTTAAGTGCGATGCTTAGGGTACATAAACTCCAGTTCTGAAACGTTTTCCCTACGTTTGGTAGTGGTGTCACTGAGACCTCTCTGTATCCGAAAGCAGCCAAGGGCAAGCAGGCAAGTGCCCACTGCCAGGAGAAAGTGGTGATGATGCCACCAGGTGTCCCTGTCAGCTACATGTCTATCTGGCACCATCAATAAAATAGTGGTTTGGTGGTCAGAGGGTGGGGGGAAGGTGGCTTTTGTCCACGTATTTATTAACCTGCAGTGTCACAGCTCTACCTCCTTCCATGCTGCCTCGGAGTTTTGGGTGGTGTGACGTGTGTGTGCTGGGCTGCTTCTAGCCCTGCCCTGTCTGCTTAGACCCTGAATTAGATACTTTTGGCTGTACAACCACAGGGTTTGATTGCAGGTGTCTGCCAGGCAGCTGTAGGTCAAGGTAGAATGAAATGAAAAATTAATTCGAACATGTCCTCTGGCCAGTGTGGAATTATCCCCATTGCAAAGGTGTTGACACTGAGGAACAACTCTCATTCACATTGTTGCTACATCTTTTAGTGATTCCCATTGGCTCCTCTCTTCCTGGCATCCAGAGTGCAATGCAGTTATGCACTTGAGAGGGTGAGAGTGAATATTGCCTGTGCCAGAATTAAATACTCTCTCACAGGCTTAAAATACTGTGACCATGTCTATATTGGCTGCTGCTGCAGTTACCCACCATACGGACCACACCAGGAGCAAAGAAGGAAGCCAGCTGGGTGTTTAAGGATGTTTAAACTTAGCAGAGCGTATTTTCTCCGGGAGCAGAAGGGAAAGTGTTATTCTACATCTCTCAGAAAATACAGTTTTATTTGCAGACTGCATAATAACTGTTAATCACATATTTCCTCCAACCCGTACCTGTGAGAATATACCCAAAACATAATCTCATACCTCCCAACAAACAACAACTGAAGATTGTTTTTGTTCTCATGGTTTTCAGAGGCATCCCAACAAACAACTGAAGGTTTTTTTTGTTCTCATGGTTTTCAGAGGCTGCAAAATGGCAAGCTCTTCAGACAGCCCCCCTGTAAAGCCTCTGTTCTTTTTGCCTTTATTTCAATGTCTACAGCCATAGGTTTGGATTTATGAGGATTTATGGTTTATTCTCTGCTGCTTCTCGGTATTTTAAGTTTTTGTAACTCAGTACAAAGCATTGGAGAGAGAATCTACAGAAACAATGTGCAGTGTGAAAAGGGAGACCTCTTTTCTTGCAAGGCTTCACATCTTGAAAGATGTGAATAGTGGGTTTTTGTTCCCTGCCAGAGGGGGTACTGACTCCTTGACACATTTCAGGGAGGCAATAAGCAGAGGCATGAGGCTGAGAGCACCAGGTAGCAGAGAAGTCATTAGCACAGCACATAAACTGCTGGCAGTGGGTCTTGCCTCCCTCTCCTGCATGCCATTCCGTCATGCTCGCTATCAGATCTAAGAATGTGCTCTGCAGGCCCTTCTTTTGAATGAGGATGCTGTTTGTTTTCTATGCCAGTCTGTTGCTGCTTACTTTCTCCTTGTTCCTTGCCTTAAGAGTTCTAGTCTGTTGCTGCTTACTTTCTCCTTGTTCCTTGCCTTAAGAGTTCTAGTCTGTTGCTGCTTACTTTCTCCTTGTTCCTTGCCTTAAGAGTTCTTCTGAATAACAGTGACATATCAGAAATCTTGTCATATCACAGTCATGCTTATAATAAAAATAGATAGCACTGACAATCAAAAATGATGGAGTTGAAAAGAAAATGGGATCATGAACTGCAGGTTAAGACCTGGGCATTATGCTGTACCTGCTGGTTGAGTCATTGAGGTACACAGCAAAAACCTTAGCCATGATACCTGACATTTCATCTTCAATGATGAAGATGAAACAAATGTTTGTTCCAGTATATTTATCAAATTATAAGATCAAATACTGTTTGGTAATTAATCTGAACAAGAGCAAATAAAATCCATCAGTAACTTGTGTGTGTGAATACAGGTGCTTTGCTCTCTCTGTTTGTCAACCTAAAGTCACTTTGACAAGATATATGCAGGCATTGATCTTAAATATGAAGTCTTAAATAGAAAGATCTGAAGGTGGAAATGTGCATTAGTAAACAACATAACATTTAAATATTATATAAAATTGTTTATTTCTATAGTATTATTTTTGTCACCTTAAGGTATTGAAATGCTGATTAATATGTTAATGGTATTGGAAGGTTTTCTTATCAGTCCAAACAGGAATTATAGCCTTAGACATTTTGTGCCTTTGGAAATCTTCTCTTTCTCTAATTTGGAGCTCAGTAATAATGAGTAATTTTCTATATATGCTGTAGCACAGTAATTGTGCTGTTCTGAGCCTGTTATGTCCAGATTAGATTAAACAGAGGAAATTAGTTCTTATCATAATGCCTCATTAAAATTTTAGAAGTAGGAGAATATCAAATGAGAATTTGACTTTATTATCTACAGAAATATGAAGGCAGTTACATTTATGCTATTTATCATATCCAATTAGACCATGCTTGTGAAAACAGAAGAAGAGTTAGTCTTTCATCTTCCGTGTGGCTTTTCACAAACATATGTGATATTTTCCCATAAAAACTGCCAGCCCACAGCCTGTGCATCACCGAGGTCACTTTTAACACCAGTTAAAGAGCACCCGTGCTACCGGCAGTGACAAATTTCACTCTTGAAGAATTGAAGTCTTGCATTTTTGTGTTGTTCTTGAAACTGCTCCTGCTGACTTTTAAGTCAGTTGAAGATTAGCCATTCATTTCACAGCCAGGAGTATCAGACTCTTAAAGAGCACTTTGATTTGCTCTTAAATCAACCCCTTAAATATGAATTTCCACACTTACCAAAGCTCCTGGAAGGAGAGTGCTCTGTTATAACAGGAGCTATCACTTCTGAAAGTGAGAGGGAAGGGGCTCAAGGGATCACTCTGGGACAGCAACTTCATAGTCTTTGCACAGCAGCGATTCTGTTAAGCAATTAAACAGCCATCCTTTCATCTGTGATGTGCTTTCATGTGTTCTTAAATTTCATAAACTGACAAATTAGGTATTCAATAGTAAGTGGTAAATTGCAGTTCTTATTTTAACAACCAACAATTAGTCCAGCAAATGATGGGGTTTGATCTGCCAAAGCAGTTTTGGACATTAACAGACAAATAGTGAGATAAAATACTGATCAGAATAAGTCTAAGCTCAGAAATTTTCCCATTGTACTGTTCATGAATATTCTTTAGCTGGTGATAATGCTGCAGATGATAGTTCTGGACCAGTCCCCAGACAGCCAGGTCTGCCTCACGCTCATCATTCCCAGCACATAAACCAAGAAATTGTGGGACTGTTTATCCATAGCTGTGTAGGCTTTGGCTTGGTCTGCCATGCAGCCAGTAGCAAATTGGATCATCCTGTGTGGAGCCATGTTTTCTTTTGGGACACATTGTTCCCCTGCCCCAGCCTACAGGTTTTAGCACGTATGCAGCTGTATGGCTCCTTTCATGAGCTGCCCACCCCTGTCTGGTTGTCACGATCCTCACAGGCACTTGTGGCCTAATTTGTTTCAGTCTTGCAGAGGTGAACTAGTACTTCCCTTAGCAGACATCCTACCCTGAGATGGCATATATTCTTGAAATCTGACAAGAAATAGTACTTAAACAAAACCCCAACCTTGGAAGAGCAGACAGCTCCCTGTCTGGTGTATTACGACAATAGCGCCTTTAGATCAGCATGTTTCCTATAAACAACATTTTGTTCTGCACACTGACAGTCTGTGATAAATTCTGTTACTATGGAACAGGAGAAACACATCTGGTTGTCCTGATATGGAGAAGACACTGTCAATGATAAATATGTATTTTTAAACCTAATCTGTTACAAGTTACTTACCTGTAGGGCAAAATATCTAAGATGTAAACATTTTTCTTGCAAGAAGACTTCTAACAGAATGATGTGTCAAAAATTTACCTAGTTCCTTTCAAACATATAAGAATTTAACAAAATCAGCTATTTATTTATTTTTGGTGACACCCTCCTTTTCTGTGAATGCTAACACTGGGTTATACAGTTCTCTGCATTGGTTGGGGTAAGAGGAGAAATAACTTCTTGTTTACTGCTATTTTCCCCCTTTCTTGGAGAATCATCTACCATTTGTAAAAGAAACATACCTATTTTAGCAGCCTTGATGGAAAGTGGGCAGGAAAGAAAGAACCTCAAAATTATGTGCATATGGTATCACTGGAAAAATACTTTTTTAATAAAGAGACTCTCTATTGTCATTTAAAATAATAACCCTCAACTTTAATTTATGTCTTCATGACAGCAAGGGTTACATTCAACATGTTAGGACTAAAATATAGAGCACTACTGAGGCTATCAAATATACTGAAACTCAGTTTGAAGTCATGGCACTTTAATACAAGCAAAACATTTTTACCCTTCGTGGAGGATACAACTTGGAAAATTTTTTAGCTATTTTTAAAAATTACATCTCTATGAGAAACTCCCCTTAGTTTTAGCGATATGACATAAAATCAAATGGCTCTAAATTTCCTCTAGTTTCAAAAATATCAGTGACACATTAGGCTCAGTTAACAGGACAAACTAATTCCTCTGCGTTCTCGGTCTTCAGCTCAATCTGCTGATAAACACTCACTGAACCGAATTTCCTATCAGTTACCACATGATAATTAGCACAAGGAATATTTTTCCCAATCTCACCATAATCATAAAGATTACCTTTTTTTAATATGCTATTCAGATTTCTGAAAACAGGCAGTGACATTCTGAAAGTGACATATAAATTATAGGCTTGCTCATGTCATGTGTTTTCACTACATTTTTATTACTTTTTTTTCTTTGTCTGTAGCTGATTTTGGCTTCCTCATTCCCATCTCCTCATGTCAGATTGTAAGATGTGCCTGGGCCCTGTGTGGGCTGCGGGGCTCCACTTTGGCCTGCCTGCACCTCCTGGGGCAAAGGATTCTGTCGTGCATAAAGCATCGGGGGTGCTCTGAGTGCGGGGTAAGGCAGCCCCTGGTCAGCTGGAGTTGCATCCTCACTGGAGCAGGAGCAGAGCCAAGCTGCTCAGTTTGGTGATGGACACACTAGTAGCATCCAGATGATCAGTGCTGCCAGATCAGCCCCTTGTTTTTGGTATAAGCAATTATCAGAGATTGCTCTCTTTTTCAACAAAGATTGAAGGGTTAGGAGTAAAAAAAAAAAAGAAAATTTAATTTCTTTTCCCATCCATCAATCAATCAATCAATCACTCAATCTCCTAGCTAATGAATGGCACCTGACTTCTTCCAAACCTGACTGAAGTGTACATTTAGCTGTATCTGATAGAAAAGTAATACACTTCTTTCGGTTTGATATTTTAATTTTTTTAAAACAGAAAAGGATAATAATTTTAATATTATTTAGTATTGCCTTTGTAATGGAGTTGAAGACTTGCAAAGTCCAAGCTTCAGCTCCATTGCAATTGAAAATGTTGGTAACAATATTGGTATAAAACCCCCAAATAGAGCCTTATGTGCTTATCATTTTACATGACTGTATAAGAAGGAGTTTATGTTCAGAATACTGTAATGAATCATGGGATTAAACAAAAAGAAAATAAACCAGTTTTGCACTGGAAAATCACATAATCATTGTGGACAGTGTTTTTATTGTATCATAGCACAAACCATGGAAATGTGTTGTACTTAGCCATGCACAGAGTCCTACCAGCTTCAGTGAGAATCCTGGGAAGGGTAAAACCTCATTCTACCAATGTGGGGGTTGTAGCGTTTCAGATGATGAAGCTCTAATAAGCATATTTGTACAGCATATCATTAGGATTAAAAAATGCTGTATATCATAATGATCCTAACTCTGTCTTGAACAGAGAATCTTTAGGAGAGGGAAATGCATTTAAATATTATTAATAGCTTGTAAGCAATCATTTATATCTATAAATATAACTACTCTTAATGCAACAAAAGGATTTAAGTTACTATTTTTTTATATGAATAGCCCTGCTATTTTTGACATCCACTTACTCAATTGGTTTCTTCATAATTCTTTTTCCACATCCTCCATTCATTATAAAACCTTCTGCTGGACTCCAGATACCCCTTTTTAATACAGGGATTTTTTTGTTGTTGTTGTTTATTTGTTCATTTTAGATATAACTCTGGACATTTTCACTATGAATCTTACCTAAAGGTTAATATCTCCTCTCCTGTAAACACTCACGCTCTTACTTGCATCTCCTCTTTACATACCACCACGTTCAACCATACACTATCAGTTCCTGTCCTTTTTTACAGCTACCATCTCTGAGTTATCAGCTGTTTCCAGCTCTCTAGTATATTAACAACATGAATCTTTATTGACATATCACTAGTGTTTATATTAATATGTAAATGCCATATGTCTTGTTTATTGCACATAAGTTATCCCCAAGCAGGCGTAGGCATCCTTTTAAACTCTGCAACAGGTGTGCAAATGTGCTTTTCAGAATGATTGACAGAATGAGACTATTCATGAATCATTGGTAAAATACTCATATGTTTCTTGCTCATAATGATAACAGAACTAGGAGAGACCCTCATCTCTGAGGACTTGGGGACAGAAGCAATGGAATGTTTTGGATAAGACAGTCAGCAGCAGGAGGATAAACAGCCCCTGGCAATGCCAGAGCTGTGAGGAGCTGTAGGGAGAGCTGCCATTAGGCCGAGTCAAAGCTGACAGAGTAAGAGGGTACGCCCTGGCGATTTGTCGCAGTGATGTGCTGGCTGTTTTCAGCCCTTGTGCTAAAAGGGAGCTCAAGCCAAGCAGATGTGCAATCCTTTGTAGGAGGTGACCAAATTCTCAGAGGACTGTATTTTTCCTGTGTGACTCAGGAGCACAATGTGTATCAATTCCAGTTGACTCGTTCCATCACATTGCCCTTTCTCCCATTTGGCACCTTCTTGAAAGCACACTGCCAGAATACCACTGCAGACTTAGCATGCTATTTTACTAGGTTCATAACTAAGGTTTTCACACTTCTGTTGCATTTCACACAGATCACTAGATAAGCTGCCTGAAACAACGCTTGATCAAATGATTAGTGAGCTGCCTGTTTGAATGCATTACAAGCATTAGAAACTTTTTTTTTGTTAAGTTCAAGTAGACAAACACAAAAATCTTAAATTGAGGTTGGAGGAAAATAAAAATAAATGTCATTTGGAGTCTAATCTACCTCAAACAAACAGTTTTTAGGCATTTTATGTTTGTGTTATTTAACACTCAAATATTGGAATTTTCAAAGCAACAGCGAGAAGCCCAAACCCTTAAATTCTTGAATATTACCACATTCTCTGTCCCCTCTCTTTGGTTTAAGGCTACTCACTATATTTGAGCACAAATTGTAAGTAATTTCAGTCCCTTGGGAAAGTTAATTTTTGTGGAAAATGTACACGTCACTGAAGAAGTACATTGACTCCTTCACCTTAGTTTGAGCAAGAAAGGTAGAAAAATTAGTTTCTAAGCTTCCACCCATGACTCTGTTCTCCCAACGCTCTAGGAGAGGAGGACTCTGTGAGCTGCAGAGCTGTGCTTTGCTAGGCTGGCAGTGAAGATACTCAACAACAGCCCTCAGGATTAGTCCACATACAAGACTAAGACAAACTAGCAGCTTTGGTGAATCTGTGTCTGTCTGCAGTGTCTTGAACTGGAATCAACATATTGTGAAAGAACTGAGACAAGAAGACAGATGAAAAGGAATTTGTGCAAGTGAAAGTTTTTCCTTTCTCTTCCCAGACATCATCAGGTTGAATATGCTTTCTCGTCTATATTTGCTGCCATTTTGTTTGATTAAGCAAAGGAAATCACTTCTTTCATACTCTGCAAACTTTAGCTGATTCCATTTGCCCCCACCTTCCACCTACACAGAAAGAAAAATCCAAAGGTATAAATGAAGCTTTTGTATGTAGCTAATAAGACTGATGAATGTGGAGGTGTGAATAACTGGCAGGCTATACAGACCTGTATTATTTTTAAGTGAGAAAGGCAAGCCTTCTCAAGAAAGAGTGGAGGCTGAAGCAGTTAATCCACAACCTCCTTTGCCCTTGTATTTTCTGTGGTTTCTTCTTCTTCCAGCCAGAAGAAACCAGTTTTGGTGATGTTGTTACCTGGCTCTGGGCACTAGTGAAATCTTTACAGTGTTGCCTATGCAGTAAGATGTTCTCTGCCTGTGCTCCTGGAGAAGAGGTGGTATGAAACCCAGGCTCTAACTACTTCATTACTGAATTTTAGTTAAGGTGATTAATTAACTATCTGTGAGTAAGCTTAGGCACAGGAAGCTGGAATCACTCTTGCCTGGACATAAGCAAACTGGTAGACCACCACAAGCTTGCAGCAGGATGCCCTGTGTCCATTTTGCCCTTGGCTTTCATAAGAGACTTGGTGGTACAGGACACCCCTGGATTGGCTTTGGAGGGTGAGCTTTGCACCTCAAAGAGCAGGCAGGTAGCTCACAGAGCATGAAAAGCACCATCCTTCACCACATGTTCTTCTTCCTCCTTAGCATGCAGGAGAGTTGCTTTCTCCTGTCCAGAATGAATGTTAAATGGCTTATAGATACATATCAAGGGTAAGGTCTATCCTGAATAGGCGCACCATGGCTCAGAACAACCTGTGTTATGGTGCTGAAGGCTAGTGGGAGGCAATACCAACCCCGTCTCCTGAGTCAGAGCCCAAGGACTGCCCTGTCTGGATGCAAAAGGTTGTGATAACAGGGATCTGCTAGTGTCACCAACATTTCTCCCCGTTTTTGAAAAGACAGACTAGACGTAGTTTCATCTAACAGAGATGCAAATTTGGGTGTTCCAGTCCCAGTGGCAATGTCTCACCCTTTAATGTCTTGTTTTCAGTGTTAGCCTTTACAACTGACTGTGGAGTTGGCCCAGCCTGGGGAAGTGCAGCTGTCTGGGAACTGCAATGCCTTCCAAGGTGCTGCTCTTACAACTCTGAGGGTCATCTCAGAGGGACTGGCATTGCTATGGACATATCTCCCCTTTCTCTGTTCTGCAAAAAAGTCAGGTTGTTCTCCAGAACTTTCCCTGGGAGAAACTCTCTTTCCTTATGGCTCCAAGATGGAAATAACAGACTAGAGGATAAGGAGAGGAGACTGCGGCTGCTGTAGTGACTTTGTTTGCATTTGCAATGTGAAGTGAAAGGGTTACCAGGAGAACGCCGCCCAGTGTCTGGCTTATACTGCTAATCCACCATATTGAGTGGGAGTGGATGAAAATACCTTTTTCCACTATGTGAGTTTCCAGAGCCTAGGTTGGGGAGAGGTCCTAGGCTAATTGCAGGAAAAAATGATTCTGTACATGTAATATCTCTTGTTCAGTTTTACTTTCAAGTATCAAGACCCATGGGACAAAATAATGTTATCATCTGGTGCTGCTGTTGTCTGGTATTTTAATATCAATTCACAAGATGATTAAAAAAAAAAAAAAGTGTTATTTCTGTTATGTAGTGTACATACAGTTCCAAACATTTTGTTCTGAAATACCAGAAAACAGCTTACAGAATCCTCATCAGAAAAGAGGCAATTAACAAATAAGAAAGGAAGTGAACAGCCTACAAGTTTTGAATCTGACAGAATACCAAACTAATTATGTGCAGGAGTGACAAGGCAGCAGTGGAATACCAGAATGACAACTGAACAATGAGTGTGTATGAAAGCATGCTCGTGGACTGCAATTGCTCATTCCATAACGAGTGGATAAACTGAGCTTAGCATCCTGAGAAAGATGAGAAATCCTTTTTGACATGTTAGTTGGGTGTCTCAGGCTTAGGGTGAAAATTTACATTTGTAAGATTAAAAATTACACCCCTCTTGGAGGCACTGAAGTGAATTATGATGACTCTTTTAAAGGTCCCTGTCACAACTCCATTGATCTTTGTTGCTTTAATCACTGGCTTTAATAAACTGGCCCATAAAGAGTTTTCTTTTGTCCTCAAAACCACTTTCTCTTCAGGTCTGATTATTAACTAACTGCAACTGAATAGCAATAAATGAAATCAAAATGAATTTAAAATAAAATTTAGTAGTTTGCTCTGGCTTGTGGAATCAAGTTCATGATTGCACAAAAAGATGCTGTCAGTCTCTGGATCTTCAAGAAAATGTCTGCGAATACCAAATGTTATTAAAATGACTATTTGTTTAAAAATTTGTATTGTCTATCCTCATAATTAAATTTTATCTGCTGCTTATTCAGCAAGGAGAAATCAGATTATCTCTGTTTTTTGTGATGTAAAGCAGCATTTGAGAGTTTACTCTCACTGAAAGTAAAAATGCTTACAGAAAGTTATGCATAAAGATGGCTAACACCACAGAAATGCCCCTCTGGGAATTCCGAGTCCATTAGTTGCTAACCAATCACTATAGCCGGACTTCAGAAGTCATGACTGAAGAAGCCAGTAACCTCTATGAGGGCTTACTGACTTCCATGAGTCCTGGATCAGGCACAACAGCCATATGCAGATATAACAGGGTAAAGTCCAGGCTGCTGTGAGAGTCTCTGCACACCTCACTCCTGAGGTTTGTTATCTGCCTGACACGTGGAGATCTGGACTGGTATCATAGAATCATAGACTGGTTTGGGTTGGAAGGGACCTTAAAGATCATCTAGTTCCAACCCTCTTGTCATGGTCACGGATACCTTTCACTAGACCAGGTTGCTCAAAGCCTCATCCAGCCATGTGAAATGTTGGACCAGTTATGGGATAGTTTTCAAACCAAGGGCCTATGGCTCTGTGTCTTAAATCAGTCCTGATTAGTTTTTGGATTTGCAAGTTAAATTGTCCATAAGTTTCCCTAGCTGTAGCCCTTATCAAACAGGCACCCCCTTGTCCATGGGCTGGGTATGCAGTGTGTTTGTTACTGGGAAATGTTCACACCTGGCAGAGGCTGACTACTTTCAAGATCCATTTTGAAGGAAGCAATTAGGACCTCGGTGGTGTGTTGCTAGTTATTTTGCTTTCTATGATGAAAGTGACCTCTGTAAAGGACTGAGCAATACAACTTCAGTGTTTTGACTCTATACTTAGAGGTATAATATGTTAACACACATAGTTCTTCTAAGTGCTTTAATTAAACTCTTAAAATTCTTAAAAGATGATTTGCAGTGATTTAGCTACAATGGACTGTTTTCATCACAGAAGACTCTTCAAGGTGGAAGAAAGGATAGCAGAAATGACCTTCCATTTTCTCCCTTTGAGCTCAGTGGCATCTGGCTGCTATATGGGGCCACCACTGAATGCAGCCCAGAAATTCAACATAATGCAAGTCTCCAAGGGAAAATGAGACTCTATTCTGCTGAGCATAGTCATTGTGTGTGCTTTTCTGCAGAATGAACTTGTCGTTTTAGGACTCTGCTACAGAAACACTTTTTCTTAGAAATAATATTCTTTTTCCTCTCATTTCACTTTTAAAAAAACTTATTTTCTGTGAAAACTGGTAACCGTATTGGTTTTGAAAACATTGAAACATTTAGACAAAAGAAAGACAAAGAAGAAAAAGAAAAAATAGCATCAAAGCTGGAATATTTTAATGGATGTTTTATAGCTTATGCCTTTTTGGTTTAAAAGGAAGGCTCTCTCCCTTGAGATAGTCTTTCAGAAAAAAAAAATCTGAACAGAACTATCACTTACCTTAAAAATATAGCATGGTAACAATAATCTTAGGCTTTTCTCTATAACAGTAATTTAACAAAACTGACACTCTCCTGCTGATATGGTCTTGCTAGCAGGCAATCTTCTTAAGTTCAAAGCAGAGGAAAAGTTTGTGGCTTGGAGGACTGCATCATGGTGTTTTGGGTCCACTGTGTAGATGCTGACATTCCACTGAAGGAGTAATACTACACTGAAAGTCTTTAGTCAGCTGGATAGAGGAATATTTGAGAATGTAGCCATCCAAGACAATCCCATGTCCCTGGAATAATGAAACTATCAACCAAGAGGAAGAGACTTACCTCTAACTCAAGGACTTATGGGTTTTTGTCTTGGAATTGCTTCCCACAAAGCAGCAGGTCTAAACTACAACTCTTCTTTTGTTTGTTGTGCAAGATAATCTTCATAAGCACAGGATAAATAAAAGAGAGACATATGGAGACTGGTATTTCAATACGTGCCTCTTACCCACTTGGATACTACCATGCATGTACAAACATGTACAGAATAACAAATGGTTAAGATTTAGTTTATTTCCAAATTAATTTCCCTTCACTAAACTGATTCATTTATTTTCTTTGGAATCAGTTTAATCTTGGAGAATGTTATCAGGGCTTCTTGGACTTGAAATTATCCCCATGGAAAAAGTGGGGAAAAAAAAGTTAATTATTTTTCATTTATTTGTTTTCTTTTGAAGATCAAACTTCCTCTGAAACAATTCCAACATTCCTGAAATGGAAATTTCATAGGACAGTAATAGGGAATTTGCAGCTAATGACTCTGGGGCAAGGAGTGGGGGTAAAAATTTTCTTGTATTTGATTGGTGAAAAATAATCCGTTAGTGAGGAAAAGTTGACTGGAAGAATTTTGATCTCTTTTCTGTTCCATTTCCTGATAGAAAAGCCTTCCTTGACCATTCAGTCAACTTCATGAGTAACTGTTGTTTTGATAATCAGGCCTGGGTAAGGAAATGGTTGAAAACTGTTGTTCCAAAAAAACATGTCTAATGATTCCCTGTTCGGCAGTTTGTTTTATTGAATTCCTTCCTGTGTTTTCTTTGACTATGTTACTGTGTCTGACTTAATTTTCTCTCTGCTAACACACAAATGTAGCAAATGATGTTCAGGCATCTTGGTAAATTAATAAAAACTAGTCATCACAGTCCATCTTCACTACTCATGAAGATGTGTTCAGAAAGCAGCAGAACGGAAGAGTTGGGACCTGAACACTGAAATCCTTGTGAGAAAGCCAAATGAGCAGCTGAGATCTGATTAGAATCAACGACTGTTGAGGAAAGGCACAGTATAGGAATGAGAGGTATTCAAAGCAGGGAGAGGTAGCAGGGTATCATCTCTGTTTGTTTCAGTGGAATCTAGGTGTCAAATATGACAAAAGAAACTAATGTGAGTTAGCAAAGTTATTAAAAAGAAGCATTAAATTTTTGCAGTGAAACACTCAGGGTAAAATGAACCTGGGGAAAGAGAGAAGTGCTGGCTCTGCTGCAGTAAACACCATCCCTAAATGAAATATAAAACAATTCAGAAAGGGCTAACACCTCTCCTTTAACTATTCCCTCCTCCATACCTCCCAAAAAGGAAAGAAAGTAAAATCTGGTCAGTTTAGGTAGGATATGTTAAAGTGCTTGTAATTTTTTAAAAGCTCCACAAATGAGCATTGCCAGTTCCTCTATGGAAGAGTAGTGAGAGAAGAGGTAATGGCAGGATAATACCTGTGAGCTTTGATATTCCACTTCTGTGAAATGGGGTCAGTTGGCATGACATGGTCCCATGGACAAGAAATATAAGACTACAAACCAGAATGGCATCCTCCAGTGCATCTTATGTGTGGTTTCAGAGTCTGTTTCATATTTGATAAAATTCATATACAGGGACTGCTTTCTCAAAGAAGAAAATTGATACAATACCGACATAAGTATCTAAGTCTTATGAAATGTGTCTGTTCGACTCCTTCTGGTGCAGAGAGGAATCAGGAGCATTCAAGAATGCATATTGAGCATGTGCATTTGGAAAAAAACCCACCCTTTCTCAGAAAGATATTCTGACCCTTCTTTATTTTAACAGTAATTTTCTGTGAGGAGTCTGTTAGTAGCATGGTTGTTTTCCTTACTAGGTGGGGTACCAACTCATTAGATACTCTATCAGAAATCCACACACATCCGTAAGTCAACATCCATAAGTGAGGCCTTTAATCATAGCACTGTTCACTGTCATCTTGTGGGCAATGTCCAGAAGTATAATGAAAAAAAAGTTGAGTGGTTTGCAATTTCACATGCATTTCTACTGCTGCATATGAACAAAATGTTTTGTTTTCATAAACCAATGCCAAAGAAGCTCTCTTAATCTTCAGGAGGACTGACTAAAGCAGTATGCAAACATATGTACAATTTTTCTTTTTAAAATCTGTTTCCACGAGTAATTTTCAGCCTTCTCTCTTCTGAATTTTGTTTTGTTCAGATGAAAGGAATAATTGAGCAGACACATGTGTCCTGCCTAAGAAAAAAGTTGTTTCTTCATCTAGTGGTAATTAATGTGGGGGTTAATATCATCTCCACCTGTTCCTACAGAGCAACCAAGACATACTCCAACAGTAATAGTCCTTATACATATTCCACCACTTTACTGGCTGCTTAATCTCCTGTAGGTAGCTATCACTGCTTGATTTTCCTCCACGATCAGCCAGATGAAGCATCCATACAAGTATTCCTTTGCCTGTTCTTGGATCAGTGGGGTCTTCATGTGTCTTATTCTTGTGACTAAAAGTCAACATCTCCAGAACAGGGACTTAGAGCTAGTCTTACCACTCAATACGCAATGGAGATCTAGTTTATATAGTCAGTAACATCTCTAATGCAATCCTTCTTACCCTAAAGTCAATGCCTGTGTTATTTGGATGAATCATGTTCTGAACTCCATTATTCTAAGGGGACCAGCCTTATTGCAGAAACCCACACTGCCATTAGAAAACTTTAATTGCATAGTAAGATTTCATTGTATCACAAAACTGATGTATATACCTGTTTGTACCACTCTCAAAATCCTGTTGTTATGGACAGAAGGGAGCACATCTGACATGTAGACAGAATAATTTACAGTTAATGTCATTAAAGTCTTGACGGTCTAATCTAAATAAATAAACAGTTGTTATTAGTCCAGGAACAGTAATAATAACAGTCCAAATGAACATAGGGGGAAAAACAAACAAACAAACAAACAAAAAAACCCAAAACAAAACAAAAAAACCCACCAAAACGCACAAACAACCAAGAAAAAACCCCTAACCAAACCCACCAAACCAAAACCAAACCTAACAAAACCTCATTAACAAAACAGTTAAAAAGTTAATTTTAAAACAACAAAAACCGCAAAGGCCAAATTTCCTCTAACCTACCTGATTGCTTCTCTGACATTATGGTCACTCATGCAGAGGTTCTCTGAGTCTCCAGGTCACAGACTTCCTCCAGAAGAATGGGATGAGGATATTGAGGGTCATTGGTGCCCTGGGTGCTTTGCCAGAAGGGGTTTGATACTGGTTGCAGTGATCCCTTCTTTCTTAGTCTTGCAGTCTCCTTGGGGTTATTAGTCTCTGGATTCCTGACACAACATGCACCTATAATCCTTCTTTTAATTGCTTGCCAGTTATCAATTTTTTTCAGCTACCTTTGTTCCTGATTCACAGGGCTGCTCTTCTGTAGTGACCAGTAGCTGCCCACTGGGATTTGTGTTTCCCCTGGGAGATCTCTGATATTTGCCTGTGTTGGTGCTTTTCCACAGCACATTTTATATTAGAGCCACAGAACATAGGTACTGGCTATTGCTATCAACAAAAGGTATTAACAACACCATTGCACAGAATTAAATGAAAGCTAAAAACAATTTAAGAACAGTTACCTAGTTGCCAGACAATTGTTATCACAGCTTAAACAAGCTAAACCCAGCTCAAGCCACGTGGTCCTGTGGTCTGTTCTCTATTACTGCTAATGGCAATTTGCATTTTCTCTGCTACAAGGAGGTGAGAGCTGCAGATGGAGTAGGGATGGGAAGAAGTTGCTGGAGAAAAGTCTGGGCTGTAAAGAGAACTATGAGGTCTACAAAGAAGCTGGGAGAGGACTTTTTGGAAGGGTCTGTAGTGACAGGGGCAGGGGTCATTAGGTTAAATTTA
>NW_010229072.1:69656-100777 GCF_000690775.1 Eurypyga helias
CCTGCCCATGGCAGGGGGGTTGGAACTAGATGGTCTTTAAGGGCCCTTCCAATCCAAACCATTCTATGATTCTATGAACTGGGATGTGAGAAAATATTTTGGCTGTGTAATGACTTGGGGGCTGTGTGTAAGGCTCATCCTACAACTGGGGTTGGCGTTAGGATCCCATGCATTCTTAGTGTATGGGCTTGATTTCGTGATGTAGTTGCATGGAGCATGTCCACTGCTGGGAGTGTCTTGCATTTGTGCAGGTTGATTTTCTGATGCAGTGCCTGCTAATTAATTTCTTCATAGAGAAACATACCAAAACCTTCAGTGCGGTCAGACTCTTTTGAAATCTCTTTGATAAGGATATTGAATGCTGGCCTTAAGCCTTTTCTCTTTAATCAGCAGAATCTGCTGTTTGAGTTATGAGTGTAACTGTTGCTTTATTGTTTTTAACTCCCACTGGAATCCCTTAGAAACAGGGTTACATCCATAGCAAATTTATATGTTAAATTCTCTTGGTTGATCTTTGTTTCTTTATGTTCTTGCTTTTTTGCATTGTGTCCTCAAAATATAAAATTATCATCACAATCAATATCTCCTTTGTTGAAACAATAATTTAATCTGCACTCTCTTCCTTTTCCTCAAATAAATATCATATATATTTCTTCCTGCTCCAGAAAATTGATTCTGCCAATCTGAAAACCATGGTCTGTGTTCTTAATTCTCCTTGTAATAGCTGGTTTAAGAAATTTTCAGCAGAAATTAAACAAAAATTAAAAATCAGGCTTGTTGGGAATTTGCTCCTTTTCTTTTTACCAAACTGCACAAAAAAAATTTACCCTTCAAATAATACTATTTCCAAGTGAGTCAAGACATTTTATTACACTATTTTAGGTGTTTTCTTCTTTCTTTTTTTTTTCTTTTCTTTTCTGTTCTGAACAACCCAGTGCTTTGAAATTTCTTTCAATGTATACATTATTTTCTTTGGTGTGTAAAAAGAGTCATTTAAGACAACAACTCTTAAATAGCTCTCAGAAGCAGTCTTTCTAATATATTTTTATGGTCCACAACAATCACTACATGATTCTCTCCTGTTTTATATTTCAAAAAGAAGGGGCACTCTCATCTCGGGGAAATAAGAAGGAACTCTTCTTAGAAGAGACAAGGGCCATCAGTGGGACTGAGGTTGCATGAGCCATGAGCAACATAGTAGTTAAAGGGAAGAAAACAGAATAAAATTGGTATTCTAACTTTTTCCTGGCTCAGTAGGTTTGGAAAAAAAGGATACAGATTCTTATAGAAGGAGGAGAAAAATGTCACCATGAACTCTTTTCTCATTAAAGACAACTATAATAAATTAAAGCGATTTCCTGAGCCACAGGTCTAAACCATGATAAACAGTGAGGAAGGTGAGGCATATGACAGGTCTCATATAAAAATACAACTTATAGAAATACTTAATATTTTTGGAATCCCAATAGAAATAAGCGAATTCACATGGATATCTTCCAGTGTACTCTGGTGTGTCAAAACCAATTATGTTGGTCTTTGAAGTCTTGCTCACAGGTGTTTAAATTTGTGCTTTTCTAAGTTTCTGTGTGATTTGTTAATCATTATGCCTCCTATTATTTGTGAGCATGTATTTTGCTTTAACACAGACAGAATGAGTGACAGGATTTTTTTCCTACTACTATTTTATATGAATAATGAATTGTTTCAATGCACACATAGAAAGGACATCATTTAGACTTAGTTATAATTTCCAGACTGTGCTTTATCTATTTTTTACTATGTACAAAATGATTCTATAAATTACTCCAGTCTTTTCTACTTCTAACTTCTTTTCAGACTTATTCAATATACAGTATTTCCTCTGAAAATTATCTTGGACCACCTTGTCAGTATTTTTTGTTTGCAGTCTCATTTAATAATTCTGCTTCTGAAAAAAATGGTCTTTAATTGCCGAGAATTGTGCTTTATTTTTAAGAACAAATACTATGACCTTAGTATTTCAGTTAAGCATTATATAGCATCTTTCTTGGGTACATTGCCAAATCAAGGGAAAGCTTATGCAATGAATTCAACTGGAGAAAAATTCATTAAAACTAAGGTAGGGACCCATTTTAAAGCCTAATATGTTAAAATACAAACCAGTCTGGGCTATTGTAGAAGTGACTTACACTGTAATTCTTTCAGTTTTTTTCCATACTCCTACCATTCTCAATTACCTGTGCATTATTTATGAACTTCTTAGTCATGGGTGTTAAGGTTACCTTTCCTCGATTTAGTTCAGTGAGTAATGAACTTTGTATCATACTTTGTGGTTACTGCTTCAATCCCAGAAGACTTCAGGGGGAAAAAACCCTCAATGTTCATGGTTGATTTTCTTAAAACTTTTTTCTGAAGACAGTTGTATTTTTCACCTGAAACTGCAACACTCTCATCCTCCACTGTTTTATGTCCTTCATAGCTACTAATAATTAGACCTGTGCACCTAGGGATCTCTAGCCTTTTGAAGAGTGAGATATTCATCCCTGCAAGTACAAATGATTAAAAAAATCTCCAAACGCACAAACCACAGCAAAACTCCAGGAAAATCAGGCTTCAGTTATATTTATTTGTCACTATTTATCCATTGTCTTCAGTACCAATTGCCAAAACTACCAGAGTCCCTTACTCTTCTGTAATTATGAAACTGATACACAGAAGAGTCTCAGCTTTTCTCCCTCTAAAAAATAGATGATGGAGAAACAGCATAAAATGTGCTCTAGCAAGTCACTTCACTGGATCAGCTAAAACTGATATCCCTTTGGTAGAAATTGAGTAGGGTTAGCTGCTTCTGAAGAGTATGCAAGAAATTTTAGATAATGATGAACTAACTTGCCATAATGAGCAATTAGTATCTGGCTTGTGAACCTAAGCAAGAAGGTTGGTATTCAATCTACTTATTTTTTTCAAACCCCTTTTTTTCATATTTCTTTTTCCCTCTCTTGTTTCTGTACAGCAGCACCGACTGTGCTCATTATCTTCATAAATGCCTATTGTTCTGACCCTTGAGAAGTTCTTGGCCTTACTACATCAAAGAAATACATTTATAGGCTAGTTATGGAGTATTTTAAAGTGGCAGGTCTTTTTCACAGTTTGTTCCATGTTGAATAACTGATAAAAAATGGGTACAACTAGAATCACAGCAAAACTCTAGAGTATCAGGAACATAAAAAAATTCAGCAATGGAAAAGCTAGAGGACATTTCTTCATCTTATCCTATGATTTCCATTTTTTATATTTATTGATTGATATTATTAATATTATAGATATTATTAACCAACACAAAGTGATATCATCACTGTCACAAACATCAGATTATATGCCTCAGTACTCCTACAGGGAAGCTGTTCTTGCTTTTCTGCTAATGACTAGAAACTCTCTCCACATTTACGATGTGCGTTTATTTATGGGCAGTGTTTATCCCTTTTACAAGTCTTGTCTTTTTTTTTTTTTATAATTCTAGTTTGCTCTCCGTATAAGCTCACAGGATGCTTTTGGATCATCACTCAGACTTTGGTTTACTAAAGGAGTCCAGCTTTCTTAGCCTCTTCTCAGAAAATCATCCCACCAACTTCATCTTTTCTTACATTGTGTGGAACCAGTTTGTGCTAGGAACTGGAGATTTGTGCAAAATTATGGATAAAGTTTTACCGATATCTAGGAAATCACTTTTATTTTAATCACTTTCACATATCTGCTAATACTTAATCTAAGTAGAGTTTCTGTGAGACTGCACTTGCTTTTTTTCAGGGGTGCATTACTTTGCTGTTTTAGTACCCTTTGCTGTGTTTATAACTCGGCTGGCTCTCTGGAAACTCTCACTTTATGTCAGTTTCCCATTTCCCAATATTTAGCTTTTTTTACTGATTTTTTTTTTTTTTTAATCCAGGTTTATTCTTTCTGTTCATATTGACATACATTTGAGGTGTACCAGCCTGGAACTGTTCTCTACAATTTTTCTTTCTGTTCATATTGACATATATTTGAGGTGTACCAGCCTGGAACTGTTCTCTGCAATTTTTCTTGTTCAAGATTCAAGTTCTGGACAGCGTTTTTTTAGAGTAGCTACCTTAATAAAATTCCAGGTGCCCGCTCCATTTAACTCCCAAAGTTTCTCATCCAGTTAACTTCACATTTCTCTTTTATCAAAATTTTCTCTTTAGAACTAAAGAATCTCAATTACAGATTTACCTTTATTATTACATTTTGTTAAGACAAGATTAATTTCAGGTCACACTACTGAATTAATTTTCTATACCCAGTTTTACTACAGTGTCCTCATTACTTGCCAAAGCTGTGGTTTTTCAGCTCATAGTTGATGGAAAAAAATCCTCATGCTATTATCTCCAGGCAAATGTGCAACCAAATTAGTATAATTTCTGTCACCATACCTGAAAGTTAGATCCTTCCAGAAAAGTAAGAACAGCTGATAAATTATTTCTTAAATACTATTGCAGAGATTTTCATCCATATAGCAGTCCAATCCTGTGAAATCTGTACTAGACTCCTTAACTTTCCTTTAGCAGATCAGAAATATTCCACTGAAGATTAGTTGTGGCTCTGCATCTTCCTCCGTCTGGCATTGCCATTCTGGTTCTCCTCCAACTGAAATTTGGCAATAGCTTTTCTCACTGGCAATGACTACATTCTTCCCTTCTCCCACTGGGATCCATTTAATCCTCAAATCCAGATTCAAGTCCTCAAGTTTCAGTCTGAGGGACTCATTGAATGTGATCCCATCTATAGCAATAAGCTGCAAAAGCGCAGACCAAATTCAAATATAGAAGCCATGGATGTTGCATTGCCTATAGATCATCAATTGTTCAGCATTTTCTATTTAATGTTAAGGTTTCTTTTTATCACTCCCAAATCAAGACCAGTGCCAAATAGGACTGGAATAGAAATACTAAGTGGTGTTTTCATTACAGCTGGGATCAATTATTATGGCTCATTATTTTCAGATATTCAAATTTGTGTTATTAGAAAATGCTAGCTCATGTGAATGCTCCCACTGCAGTGATTCCTACAGAATATTGACTATCTGATATTCTATTCCAATATTTTTCATCATTATTTTGGCTTAGAGTTCTTCAACTAATTTATATGTTCTCTAAACATCAGTCCTTTATGATTGACTTTTGCCTTACACTCTTGCAGCTAGCCCTTGTTTGCTGTTCAAGCACAACAAAATCAATAGGAGTTCTGCATGGGTAGTTCATGCCACAAAGACTTTGCAAATCCTCACTTTTTCAAGAAACTTCTAAGAAGGAGGAGTCCATATCAGTGGTAGGGGCTAGGGCTGGTCCCATAGCTGCAAAATAATCTTCTAATAAATTTCTACTACATTTATCAGTGTAATACATGAACACCTTGCATGTTCCCTCTGTAGATTTTTAAGGACTATTTTACTGTGAATTGAGTTGGAGAAAATACACTTGGCTTAGCTGTTAATTGCTGACAGACAAGACAAAAAAGTAGATGAGGCAGATATAATGGGGGCACAATGTAATGCTATCTGGCTAACGATTTTTGGACCGTTCCTAATAAATGTGTGCTCTACAAGCCCATCTCATGCAAGTACTGTTGTGAGGAATGTTTCCCTTTTCCTGCCAAAGGAGAGCTAGGGATGTGATCAAAGAGGACCAGAATCATTTATTAGCATGGTGTCACAAGCCAAATGTTTCCATTTTTCCAGCAAAATAAAAAGAGCTGTCATTACAAGGGTGAAAACTGCTGGTTAAAGCAAAAATTAGAGGACAAGAGCTCTGGCTTTTCTTTCTGTTACCAATACAGAAGGCAGTTATGGCTTCAGACTTACATTTACAGTCTTATTTACAGAGGTCTCATTAACTTTAGCTGGTGCAGGTTTGCTCAGCACCTTTGAAAATAAGCTTCCTAATAGTTCTGTGCCTTAGTTTCCTTATTGTAAAATGAGAAGAAAATAACATCTAACTCACTGCTTGTAAAGTTCACTGAAATGTCCACTTAAGAATGAAAGTCACAGTAACTGCTTTGGCAAAGCTTCCCTTGCTGAGCTGGGCTACACATAACAGATATAATATTTCAGAGGAATGATATAATGCCATACCCCACCCCCCACTGATCTTGCCCTTGCCCTTAAATTTTTCCAGTCTCTATCTTTTGCAAGCCTCTGAACTGAAAGGTCCTTGATGTACTCTGCTGAAAATAGCAGGATCCTGTGAACTAGGCTTTGAAACAACAAATCAGACTGCAATTGCTGCTCATTTTGTAAAACTGTTAAACATTTCAGGCTGTAAAATGTTTTGATATTTCATAAGCCTGGCCCTTAGAGCTCTCAGGTTCCTGATTTGCAGGGAGCAGCTAGTACTATCCCAAAGGACTAGTGTGATGTTAAGCTGATAAAATTGTTTCAGATTTAGTCATATATAAGGGAATAGATCATTCATACACATGCATTCCTACATGCTGGCTGGAAAAATATAAACCCACCATTCCTGAAACAATATTTATTAGCAGATTATCCACTAGCATACACTTGACTTCTCTTAGGATCTGTATTCAATTTTATGTTGTAAATAAGATAAAAATATAGCTGTGTCTCACCATAACCTTTTATTTGATGGGGTGGGGGTGGGGAGGGTGTGGGGATTCTTTGCTGTAAGCCATTTTATTTTTCAGGGTTGTATTTAAATTGTTATGTGCTGGTGCTGCACAAAGCATTTACCTGTTTTGAGCTGTGCAACAGAGAGATGTTTTATATAGTGCAGTGTCTTCTAGTTAGCCACCTCTCTCTGTGCTTTGCTGATTACATCTTCCCTGACAGAGAGGAGGGAAACCATCATGCTGCCATCAGATTTTAAAGACCTGGTGCAGTCCCAGATGGGTACCTGCTGTCTGCAGTTTTTTCCTAGCAGCCAAGCCCAGCCCCTGACATTTTGCCACATGTGGGCAGTAATTAGCTGCTAATTGAAATCACAAGATACAGCTGGCTGAGATTTATCACCCTGACCCTGCCCTTTCTTTGGCCCTACCTGCTATAGGAAGGAACTTGATAGTTGGTGTCAATTTACTCCAGCATTCCTACAGAATGGAATATCTGCTTCTGGTGAGTAACGTGAAATATGAAAATATTACCTTTTTAAGACCAGATAGATTTTTACTCCTTTTCCTTGTGTGAATATTGTCACCATGTTGTTTTGAAAACAGAATTATTTTACCTCGCTTCAGGCTCTTTTTAGACTAGGAGGTAACTTATGACTGTATCATGTGACAAGTAATACTTTATAACAAGCCCTGTATAAACATGACATGCTTCCCTTGACACATGCCAGCCAGGTGAATTAAACATTAAGAGACCTTTATCTCATTTTAAGTTAGCAGTGTGATTTGAAAGAAGGCACTGAAATTTGGCTTTAGGCAGTAGTTTCCAGACTCTGGGCAGGAGGACAGAAGTATGTGAGATCTAAACCTTGAAGATGACTGACATATGAGAGGCAGCAGAACAGTTTCTAGGAAGATGGATTATATGTAGTTCCACTACAAAAAAAGTGACAGATCTTATAACACAGGAAAACTTCAGTTTAGAGATGAGTTTTATCCAGAAGGAAGGTGTAGGCTAGCAACAAGTTCCTCTCTCCTGGATGAGGAGTGTCCACTTAGTCTCTATAGGAACAACTTTTCTCCTCATCCTGCTATGGACATTTCTGTCTCTATTTTGCTTATAAAGATGTCAGTTTTCAGAACAGCCACCTGAAGCAGCCTTTGGACATCCTGTACACACAGAGACAGGACACTTCAGGTGGGTCTTTTCTCACTTCCTGAAGATGCCTGGGTAACCACTCTGCCCAACGGGACTGGGCACAGCTGAATCCCACAGTCCACAGGAAGATGCTCCATCAGATGTCTGGTTTAGAGTAGAATAGAATAGATTTCAGCTGGAAGGAACCTACAGTGATTATCTAGTCCAACTGCCTGAACAATTTAGGGCTAACCAAAAGTTAAAGCACGTTGTTAAGAGTGTTGTCCAAATGCCTCTTTAAACACTGACAGGCTTGGGACATCAATGACCTCCTTAGGAAGCCTGTTCCAAGTTTGACCACCCTCTCAGTAAAGAAATGCTTCCTAGTGTCCAGAAGATGTTTGCAAATGTGTCAAAACCCTGCTCCTCTTGGTAAAGTCCAGTGTGAGCAAAAAGTGCTCCAGAAATCAAGACAATGTTATTCTGAAGTTCCTTCCTACTACAGCCTCATGTCTCATTTGCTGTTTTGACCACACTGCTTACCAAGCAGCTGTCTTTGGTGATCTGTCCATAATGATGCAGCCAGAGTGCTACTTTAATTTTGTTTGCAAATAGGCAGCAACAGATGGTGCAAAGCAGGTAAGAGAATTATGTTCCATTAAGGAAAATGAGGCACAAGACTAGAAAATCTGCCTTTTTTTTTTTTTTTTTTGTAAAGAAAGTGAGTTCAGGCAATTTTAATAAGAAGAAAAACAAGTTGTGAATAAATAGACAACCAGATAAGAAAAAATTAGAATTAAGGAAACACTGGAAGGAAAAAAAAAAGTTTAGATGAAAAGAAAATAAAAGAAAAAACAATTTTAGATGAAAAGAAACTGAAAGAAAAAACAGTTAAATGTGTGTGGGCAGTGCATGTGCAATTTCAGGTGGCTACTCAGGAAAATGAACAAGTCAAGTAATGGAAAGGAGAAATGGAATTGCAAAGGATCACAAGATTTCAAATTAAGTGAACAAATTGTATGGGGGAGGTGTGTAGACCATACAATACAATAGTTTGAATTGGCAGACAGCTTATAACAGTGGTTCTGAGTGAACGGCCCTTCATCTCCGGTGGCAAATTGAAGATAATGCCAGTATTTCATAGTTATTTCACTTTTATTATCACCAAAAGTTTAGGCCGGTATTCTATTACCTTGAATGTCTTTATGGTGCCAATTTGAGCTGGACAAGAATTGAATTTGATGATTAATTTGCTGACTCTGATGAAATGGGTAAAAGAAGGTGGCCAGGGTTTTAGGATTATTAGAAATTTAAGAAAATGAAGGAACCAAAACCATTAAAACAATCCATTGGGAATTGGACAGAAAATATTTCATTGCAGTTTGGGTAATTTTTGATCTTTCTAAATGCCTCTTCAAAAATTGTATGTTAATACAGACAGTAAAAATGCTGTTTCAAGAGAGCTTGCTGTTTTAAGTTTGAAAATGTCAAAAAGTTATGGTAATTTTGAAGCAAAACATTTCTACCAAGGCACAGGTTTTTTCTTGTTTCAGAAAATCTTGCCTCTTCGAGTTATGTCAACAGGTTCTCCTGCTCTGCATCAGAGCCCCAGTTCAAAACATGTTTGGTTATTTGTACATCCGCTGAAAAGATGTCACCCAAATTTAGTCTCAAAAGCCAAGTTGTAGCTAGTCTCTAAAGACTAAATTTTCATGACAATGTCTAGAATGTGATCGAGTCTGTCAATACACAAATTTGTTATACAGCAATAGTGATAAAAATAGGACCAAACTGAATTAGAGAGAATCGAATAAATCAAAATAAGCTACCAGTCACTATATTGACTATACTAGTTTCACATTCAGTTCTTCCAATTCTCCCTACCCCCCAAATAAATCTATGGCTTAAATTCATGTTGGAAACACTCAGTGCAACATGAAAAAGCAATTTTGCTTCAGGTTTCTGATCCTACCAAGGCATGGGGTGTTGTGGGACAAGAGCTGTTAGCTGGTACGCCACATCCATGGTTTGAAGCAGCATCTTCATTCTCTGTTCTGCCCTTCTTCCTCTGTTCCCTTATGAAGGTGCTTTCCTTGGAAGTGTTGTTTGCTACTCATTGACAATGTACAATTTTTACTCTGCAAATGGACATAAGCTTCTGTGATTTGACAGATAGCTATCACAAACATTGAGGAACATGAGGAGAAAGTGGTATAGGCTGTAATGATATGTAAAATTCCATGCAGCATATCAAACAACAATTTTAAAATTCATATATTTAACTGGCAGCCAAATGTAGCTCTTTCTAGGGAGGTGATATGTGCTCCTGGCTTTTGCATTTCCTCTGAAAACTGTCAGTCGCATTCTGCATCATCTTAGGTTTTTGCTTCGCTTTATCAGGCAGACCAGTCAGCACTGAATGGCATTAATGTCATCTTGAGGTAATGAAAGTGTAGATAACCATCCTGAAGACTGGTTGGGAAAAAGCTACTGATGCAAGTAGCTGAAGGCTCTATTGGCTGCATAATTCACATTTCTCATAAAGGAGGGAATGATCTATAAATTGTTTTAGGCTTTCCTGAATGAAACAGCGAGAATTTTGTTGCTGATGGGCACAGGAAGCAGTAATAAATATCCATGTGTGCATACACGGGAAAGAAAAATGGTTTGCATTCTATCAGCAAAGCAAAGGATTCACATGTAGCCCTGGATCTTTTGCAAGTTACAGCAGTGTGAATGGAGAAAAATGTGTCTTCTGTATAACACTGAAAACATGAATGATAATACAGAAGATCATTCACCCCTTCTGTATTAGCTACCTGCAGGGTATTGCAGCTGAGGAAGCCATTTCCTGATGACAGATCGCAACAGCATGAAATCATTTCTGATGAAACAAAACTGATCAGCCTACCTGACTGTTCATGGTGATTGGACACCTTTTGGACCTTGAGCTATTGGAGGATTATGCTACTTGTAGTGGTAGATGGCCTGTTCCCTGCTACATGACAGCACAGCTATTATGTCACTTTGAGTGGGACATCTTACCAGTGTTCTGGTGTGCTAGCTAGACTGCTGAAGGAGTGTTTCACAAAGAAATTCTTCCAAACCCATCGTTGAAAAGACAATAAAGAAACTAGGAAAAAAATCCTTTCCTTTTGGACCAGGTTTAAACCAGTATAAAACCAAAGGTAAAACATTTAAGCAAATTTCAGAATGAAATGTCGTACAGTATGCTGTGTATATTTACATGTACAGTATACTCATCCTTTCAGATGCTGGGGGTGACCTGTGATGCTTTCTCCCGTAAACTGTGGCTCAAGGAATAAGATTGTGCCAGAGACCTGATGGGCAGAGGGAAGCAGTTTTTTGTGAGAAAGGACTCCACTGTATCTGGGGACAAGTCTTGACACAATAATCTTGAGATTGCTAAAAAATGTGCTCACTGACACAGAGATAATGCAAAAGTTGCCGGAAAGGTGGCCTACAAGCCTCAGCCAAAGCCAGATCAATAACTCACAAGTTTGAAACTGTTGGGAAATCTGCCAGGTACATCACCTAGTGTGTGCAAGTGAGCATGAGAAGGAGGAGATAAGCATGTAGAGTGGGTGGTGATTGCTGGGGACTGTCTTCATAGGAAAACAAACCTGTCCCCAGCTTGTCTGGCCAGTCTGAGATGTGAGGTGGAATTGATTTCAGCACACCTCTTTGTGAAGGAGGATCAGGTAGAAGGTGAAACACAGCCAAGGAAGCACAGAGATTGGATGCCAGGCTTTTGGGAATTAATGAGCCTGTTGGAAGACATTCAGGGTAGATACTGTTTCTGTGAGGGCAGACAAGACTCTGGTAGGTGGGCTAACCCAGGCTCAGGATAAGAACCAGAGAGGCCATCAGGAGGCCCCACCCATTTCTCCATCCTTTCTGTGTGTTCTATGGTCTGTGGGTTGGCACCTGGAAAGTGTGGCATCAAAGCCCTGCTTTGTGCCAGGTCCTGAGGGCCTGGTTTCTGGTGAGAGAGCGGTTGTGTACAGAAGTGTATCTGTGCTTTCTCTTTGGTCACTGGGACAGGATGGTTGGTAATGACCTTGGGTGAGTCTGTCAAGAGTGGTGCCTTCTCTTTATTGTCATTATCCACATAGACCCTCAGACACGTCTTCTGCTCCTGTTTCCAGGATGTACAGACATGATGACTGTACAGGTTTCCGATGACAATGTATGTGTAAGATCTCAGAATATGCCCAGTGAAGACACCCTGTTTGCCCAAGGACCTGAGGTGGCTGATCCTTCTCCAGAAAGTGAGCTAAATATTATGGCTGAGAGACCTAGTTGGAGCATAAGCATTACTGGGGTAACTATTGCATGAAACCCTGACTGACTTTCTTATCACTGCAATATAGGTCTGAATTCCATGAGACCACCTTTCTGGTCCTGGACAGGTACTGCATGCCCCGTATCACCTAGTTTGACTATGTGACAACTCAGAATTTGTTAACTTGAAGTATGATCAAAAGGAAGTCTGTTCTGCCCACCATATGCAGCATAATAGATGTTGTATTTAGCTACGTGGGTAATTGTCTGTAATTCTGTTTACAGTCTGCGTTATGACTGCCTATATGGAGTGTCCATTTAATAACCTCATTCCTTGTTTCCAGACTCCATCCTTATTTATATATTGTACAAGGCAGAGTCAGAAAGGCTGGTGAGCCTGGTGCAGCTTTATCCAACTCCCCATTAAGAGATGTACTCACATAGCAGCAGACTGGGAGACTGGTTGCTTATAATCTTAGACTTTGCTGTTCTGCGTGACCTAATGGGATGATTGATGATTTCACTTCATTTACTGAGACAAAAATTATCAGAATCAACTTTAAACAAAGCTGGGTGGAGAACATCTGAAGTTGGCCAAACCAATTTTGACAGGATTCCAAAGAAAAGAAAAGCGCCTTTGAATCTTTCAGAAAAATAGTATTCACATCTGCTACACTAATTATTTAGCATCATATTCTAGTGCCAAAGGCGAAGTCCAAAGGAATAGACGGGGGCTACTACAGGCAGAGTGTGGAGACAGAACTCCACCACAGCCCCTAAGCCGGGAAGTGATTGACTGATGCAGCATTTTACTGCTCTACATTTATCACCAAATAAGAGTGCATTTAAACATATCATTCATTCAATTATTTACCCTTTTATTAATTATGTAAAAAAAAAAGCCAACAGTTTAGAATGCTTGTAAAGTACTGAATAAGGCAAAGAAGCACAAGAGAGAGAAAAAAACTAAAATCCATTCTGCAATTATATGATTTACCTAGGTTTAGGGATACCACTCTGTAATAATTAAACACGATTATCTGGAGGCTGTATCCATCTTTTAATGGCTCTAAATCTGTGCAAACAAGGTTGGAGGGTTATTCCCAGAAAAGAATCTCTGTGTCTTATAACCTTCCCCAAAATATCTACCAATAGACATGGTGAGAAGTAGGATATCAGCCCAAACTGACCTCTCTTGCCCAAGCTAACAGTTCTTCAGATATGTGAACAGCTTAGAGGGGCTCCATAAGACCTGACAGATTTTACAGTGCTAAATTAAAAATTGCCCTGTCTCCAAACATACACTAAATAACTTAACATAAATGTACCATAGCAACCAGTTCACCTGCTAAATAATGACACTGGCAGTGCCTCATATTCTCTCAAATAAAATGCAATGCATAACGTATTTGAGAGTCTGCTTTGTATGTTTACTGACAAGATAATCTTCTGTTCCATCCAACTATTTCATAGCTCTGGAGCATGTACTCTTCTTTCCTCAGTCCTCTTTCCTTCCCCCAGTAAAGCTGACTTTATAAGGAACCATTTTTTAATATTGCAGTACTTTCTTAAGAGAGTCTTAAAAAATTGACTGCCTAGCTTCTCATTTTCCAATTCAGCCTGACATATGTACAGTTTTTACTTTATATCCTTTATAGGATTTTGCATATATTTTCGAGGAAAAAAATAAAAAAGACATTTATAACTTAGGACAAATAGAATTTTTAGTGAGGACAAAAAGACAGTTACCGCCATCAGAAGCTTATAACTCTGAGTTACAGCATCAAGAAGAAGTTAACATCTGCCTCTGCTCAGGGACTATGCACCTCCAAGTACGTACCGTACCTTAGGGCCCTGCACTTCCAATTGCAAGGTCCTGCACCTGGGTTGAGGCAATCTCAAAGAAAAGTACAGGCTGGGTGGAGAGTGGATCGAGAGCAGCCCTGAGGCGGACGACTTGAGGGTACTGGTAGACGAAAACCTGAACATGAGCCGGCAGGGTGCGCTGGCAGCCCAGAAAGCCAACCGTATCTTGGGCTGTATCCAGAGAAGTGTGGCCAGCAGGGCAAGGGAGGGGAATGCCCCATCCCTGGCCATCTTCAAGGCCAGGCTGGATGAGTCTTTGAGCAACCTGGTCTAGTGGAAGGTGTCCCTGCCCATGGCAGGGGGGTTGGAACTAGATGATCATTAAGGTCCCTTCCACTCCAAACCATTCTGTGATTCTATGAGTATGTTGTGCTGGGTGCTATGTGCTGAGTGTGAAGGTGCCCCTGCCTTACAGTAGACAATGCTCTGAGTCAGTTCAAGATGGCTGTTGCTGAAAGAACAGGCATTCAAGGAGCCATGTAGATGGCTAAGTTTGACCTCTAGATATTTTGGTTTTTATTTCTAAACACAAAGATACCTGTTTTAAGCCTGCTGTTATGTTGCTTCAGACTATCACAACTAAATCTATGGCAGTCACATCTTGCTTTCTTTCCTTGTGAAAAGAGATGACCACACTGCCAATTGTGTAATGCTATATTGTCCAGTTAGCTCTAAGCAAACTATTGCAGGTACCGGAAATCATCTTACTGCAACAGCATGGAGATTCCTTCTGGTTAATTCCTCCTGCTTCTTAGCAACTTTGTTGGCAAATAAAATTCGCTCACATGGTGCTCTGCTCTTCAGCTGAACAGGCTGGTTTGGAGTTAGTGTGGGAATCGGTCTCCACAGCTTACTGTGGAAAAGCCTGTGTGCAGACCCCACGACCTGCCAAAGGAGCACCTCCTGGCAACAGAGGTGGCCAGCCATATGTTGAAATGCATTAGCAGGAGTGCATCCAGCAGGGCCAAGGGAGGTGAGACCACATCTGGGGTGCTGCATCTGGTTTTGAGCCCCCAAGTACAAGGGAGACATGGGCAAACTGGAGGGAACTCAGCAGAGGGTCACCAAGACAGTGGGACCTGGAGTGTTTGCCCTGTGAGAAGAAGCTAGAGAATATGGGTTCTACTACCCTGGAGAAATGAAAGCTTTAGTTGGGGGGGGCTAACAGCAGCCTCCCCATCTCTACCAGGAAGGTATGAAGGAGATGATGCCAGGCTGTTCACAGCGGTGGATCGTGGGAGGGCAAAGGATAATACATCTAAGCTGAAACAGGAGAAGTTCAGACAGGTGTAAGGACAAGATTTTCATCCTGAGGACAGCCAAGAATTGGAATAGGCTGCCAAGAGAGGTGGTACCATCTCCATCCTTGGAGGGCTTCACAACCTGATCACCCGGCTCTTTGAGGAAGGTGCTCGACCTCCTGACATCCTTCCCAGACTTCATGGTCCTATGATGTGCTTGCTTTAAGATAGATGACGAACTCATGAATGGCTAACTTGACTAACAGGATGAGAAGTCTAATGAATGGCATCCAGTTCCAGATTGCATAACAAGGATTAACTCACTGCACTTGACTAACAGGATGAGAAGTCTAGAGATTTGTCAGCACCTGAAGTAAATCTGTGGCTAGTGAATAATAGGTCTACCTGGGCCTAACTTCAAATTTTTCTGTAACTATATTAAAAATTAAAATTGTTAAAATTAGGTATTTTAAACCATTCTGATCTCCATCCAGTTCCAGATTGCATAACAAGGATTAACTCACTGCACTTGACTAACAGGATGAGAAGTCTAGAGATTTGTCAGCACCTGAAGTAAATCTGTGGCTAGTGAATAATAGGTCTACCTGGGCCTAACTTCAAATTTTTCTGTAACTATATTAAAAATTAAAATTGTTAAAATTAGGTATTTTAAACCATTCTGATCTCCCTTTCCTTATTGCCTTATGAATGAAAATAACTTGTTTTTTAGATGAGGTGGTGTATCTGCCAGAAAACTGAGTGGTAATTCAGGAGGCACTTTTTTTTTTTTTTTTTCCTTTCCCCTGGGGTCTTCCTTGTCCTGTTGATAAAAATGGACACAAATGAACAGGGTTATGTAATTATTCAACTGAAGAATGTCCTCTGGTTCTTTCTGTACATAAGCTAATGCTGGCCAGTGGAGAGTAGACACTTTATTACCTTACTGTTAGGAATTTGTATGGAAACTAGTGCAAGAACAGCAATTTAAAACTTTTGTTTTAGAAGCTCTATGTGATTTCAGCAGTGAAATATGTTTCAATTCTCTGATGCCTTTTTTCTGTCAAGATCAGAATAGAAATTGCATAGACACTCGCAAACAAAATACAAAAATTATTAAAAATTAAAAAAACCCAAACCCATACCTGCCTTTACACACTATACATATACATGCATACATATATATATATGTATATATAAAATACCTTTGTATTTTGTAACTATTTCATAACTATGACTAACTACAACTATGGCTATAACTATGCCTATTTCTATTACTACTGCTATTGCTACTGCTGTTGTTATTACTATTTTGATTACAATTACTATTACTTCCCTGGCTGTAATGTGTACGTTAGGATGCTTTTCAAAAGGGACATGATTTCTGAGTCAGTAAAGACTTCAGAGGATCAAAACAGCTCCTTCAGATGCTGGTAAGATAATGCTAACTTTATTATAGACTCATTGTCTTTTATCTTTGAAAAATCCTGTGCATGCCAATCAGTTCTCACCTGAAAATGAGTAACGTGCCTATATTTTTTTTAACAATAAACTATTTTTTAGCAAAATATGTAAATACAGAGATGCAGCAATTGATGGTGGTGTTAGAGTAGGTACTCTCTGGGCAGATATTTCCTATGCAAAGTGCAGCGTCTGTTGAAGTTATTACCTCCCTTCTCCTCCTCCTCCTCCCTCTCTCTCTCTGCTTTTTACCTGTGTGCTGTTGGAGGGCACTGCTCTGGGACCACAGGGTGTCCTCATGGCATGGTTGGCTCCCAGAAAAAATGCACATTAGTTTCAAAAGTCCAGGAAGGGTGTGGACTTCCCAGCCCATCTGACTTTCATCTGTAGGGGATTAAGATGTACTTAGCTTCCTGCTCCCAGACCTGTGGACCTGGAATCTCCTACTGGTGGGTGACAATGAGCAATGCGGGAGCAGTGATATTTTCAGATAGCACTGTAAAATGGGAGACTTGGTCCAGGAAAGCCAGTACCTAGTAGCTTTTGAATTCTGCAGCAGAATATATGTTGATATAAAAACATGGAAAACAGAACACAGTGAACCTGTTGTTCAGGCTGATCAGTTACTCATTTACTTTTGTTTTATTCTGAGTGACCAGTTTCTAGAGGCAAAATTTGGTTAGTGGACTAGACAGTCTATTCTCCATAACATTCAACATCATTACTAATTTTCATTGTACTGAATGTTTATGAAACTACAGTACAGTGGCTGCTATGTAGATGTTGCTGAGGACAACATGTATTTATTAAGAAAATACTTGGAGCTGGAACAACTCCATCCTGGCCTACATAATGAATGAAGTAACGGACTTCTGAGTAATGTATAACATCAATATTGCTCATTCATCACTTTAAGTATAGATAGTCACACTTAATTGGCTTTGGCACAAAGAGAAAACTCTCCAGTATAAACCAAAATGAGTCTACATCAACAAGAAGGCTCTGGTAATAAAGCCCAGGGTGGGACCTATCTTTCCACATGATGCAACAGATACACTAATTTCCTCATCTTCCCACAGTACAGACCATTATCTTCCAGCTGCTTGCCATTTTATATTTTAACCCCTTTGTCATATTTCTCAAACACAAATGTCCTGGCCCGATTATCCTGGGAAGGGGGAGATTTGTTGTTATACCCAGAGTGAGATTAAGACACAAACGAGGTCAGATGCCGCTAACAAAGGAGTTTATTTTTGTTGTAAGAAAGTAGCGATAGGAGAGAGAGAAAATAGAAAAGGGGGAAAATTTAGCAAGCAGTTGGGATAGAATTGCAAGAGATAGTCACCACCATGGATCCAGCGGTGTCCCGTTGGTCCATAGTCTTGTAGTCTTAGGTGGGGAAGGCCCGTATCACGGTTTGGTCCCACAGGCTTTTATAGGGTATTTGCTGACTCTTGCCTCCTGCTCATGCTCTCAGACTAGGCAGCTGATCCCGTAGGGTGCACAGGACCACTAAGTGACCACCTGCATGCTTTGGCAGGCTTGGGAGTCCTCTGTGTCTAGACTCCCCATGAAGTGATGTCATTGTTCTTTGTCCTTGGTCGGAACTGGTCTCTGGAGGCTATTTTCTTCTTATCTGTTCAGTACGCCATTTGGCCCTTATCTGGCCATTTGGCTGAGCAATCCCGGCCTGCCAAGCCACCAAAAGCCAAGCCACCAGGAAGTTTCACAACTTTGTCAGCAAGCTTTGAGACAATCAACTCAAGATCTCTCACAACAAGCTTTCTCATTTGGAGATACGTTGAAATTCAATTATTTCATTCAGTTATGTCTTATTTGCAGCTTGAGATTAATTTTTCTGTGACCAAGTTAGATAAGTATTTGAACCTTCTCTGTAAGTCTTTGATATCCCTTTGATGATGTCTAACTAAGCAGACTAGATCTGAGTCCCTGACGCATTCTAAATAACCTTTAGAGAGGAAATGATGGTCACAAATGAAAAGGATACCAATACCTGCAAATGTAATCCACATAAACTTTTGTAGATTCAATTATGTATACCAAGGTGTTTCCCTGTTATATTCTGTCCCAGCATATAGACTCTGTTAAAGTAAGCAAACACTTCAGCAGTATAACATACAGTATGCTACAATGCAGTGCAGGTGCACGCTGCTACACAGATAAGTGGCAGCGTAAAATCCCCAAATAAATTGAGGGCTAGTCTGACTTGACAGAATCACATAGTAACTGAGACTAACAAAAGTCCCTTGGCCACTTTTGAGGTCCATAGCATTTCTGTAGTTTTGAAGTTTTCTAGTATGACATAAATTAGCAACACAACAGTTTTGCATTAACTGTTGTTGCCTCCTTCTCTTGGTTCAAAATATTAGGCACAAAAAATCTTCAGAGGTGGACGTTGTCTTTTTCATTTAGTGTTAACTGCAGATCTCTTATGAATTGCTAGATATGCAGATTCAGCAATTGTCTTCCTTTCTTCCTCACTAGATAGCAAGATACTACCAGAGAAGCCCTGACTTGTGTAAGAAGCATATCAGTTCCTAGTTTAGCTTCTACAGCTACATGGTTATCTATCAGATTAAAATAGGAGGTCATAGTGTCAGTGCTAGGGTTGACTCTAAGATGCTATGCCAGTATGGGTGTCTCAATTACATGGCCTGTGCATTTCGGGGAACAACCCTTGCCTGTGAACTGTGCTTCTTCCTTTTTAAATATTTGACCTATTGTGCCTTTTCTATTCTCAATATATTTATTTTTACTGTGTGATACAGTGACAACCTTTGTGTCCTTGTCTGTATGCAGTCGAGGGCCTTGTAGTCTGTTCTTGACTACATTTTGTAACAACACACTGGAGAGAGGACCCTGGCCACTGTGAACTGAGTAGTGCTTGAGTATATTTAACACTGGAGATATCAACCTTCAATGATATAGTATAAAAACTTGGCAGGAATAAAGAAGGCAGTAAGAATGCAGATAATTGGATTTAAAAGTGGCTTTGACTTTACAGCCATATAATAGGCTTGCTGAAATCTGCTGTTGATAAGCTGATATCCCTTTTGTTGGGAGCTAAAGACATCCTGTTTTCCTGAAACATTAAAGGTATGAAGGGCTAAAATCTCTGAAAGTTCAGTAGCTACATGATTCATGTTTCTTATATTCCCTGGAAGGGAGTCTCTGATATTCACTCAGAGGAGACCAAAAAAAAAAAAAAAAAAAAACACCCCCACAAAAAAAAAACCCCAAACATTTTCATGTCATAGTAACATAATGAATGAGACAAGCCATTCACTCCGCAAGGGATGGGCACTCTTCAAGTAGGCAATCCATAAATCTCTTAAATCTCTTTCACTGTGTTTGTCAGCAGTAATTTTTAAGGGCTTCTTTCTCAATTCACAGGTTGTGGTTATTAGTAACCTCATAGCTGTGCTGCAGATGTCATTGAGGCTTATTCCTTAGAGCCATGTCATCAATCATGGTTTTCACATACTCGAGCAGAATAATCCATAGTATTTTTTTTCCCTTACTAAGCATGACTTTAATAACTTAAGTGGAAAATATAAGATATAATCATCATGCACATGCACATGATGCACATAAACCACACTGACTTGGCTGCTTAAACTGATGCAAGGCAGTGACATTTTTGCTAATACTGTACAGTTCTCTGAGACTTACTTTGTATGCATGGAAAAGAAAGGCAACCACAGCTCTGAGTACATGCAAGAATTGCTGCTCATGCAGTCCGTGTCGGAATTGCTGTAAACTTATTCCAAATACCACTTTTCACATGGCAGGCTGTAGTGCCACTCCCCCAAGTGTTGCCACATTGTTAAAACATCTCACACCATTAGAGTTGTCCAAAAGTATAAGAAAGTGAACCTATGCTGAGGGTTTGTGTCCTCAAAGTTTTGATTTATGGCATGGATGCTTGCAGAACTTTATGAATGTGTCACGCTTGCTAGAGGATGAAAAAAGTTGTTGTAAAGATGTATGTTTAATGACAGCACAGAAAGTATTTAATATGTTTCAGCAAGACAGTATCTCTAATCTCAATACAGAAAAAGCCTTTTCTAGTATGCAGTTAACTGTAAGATGAAAGTAAAGGAGTCTCAAGGTTTTGGGTTTTTTTTTAAATATTGTGTAACTGTAGTCAAATATGAAATGCCTTCTTACATAATCATCTCTAACTATGTGTATGCACATTTGCTAATAATGGTATTTGTAATCCAAAAGGCTTTACAAGTACATTGCAAACTTGGCTAACAATCAGTTACTTCCCTGGAATGAGTTGCACCTTAGTAACGAATCTCATAAATTTAATCAATAGGCACATACATCAGAGTGGTGATTTATATCTTGGCTGTTGATCAATGACACCGCACATTTGCTGCTTGTTTATGGAGTAGATGGAGTGTTTTGGATCTGTGCAATTGCATACTGAGCTCACCACTTTACACTCCCTGCCAAGTATTCTTTTCCAGCCTGAACATATTTCTTCTGTACTTCAGTTATAGATTTAGCAGCAAAATACAGCTCAGATGAGCTCTTCCTGAAATTGTTGCTGCAGCTTTTCATATCCACCTAGATCCTTCCCACAGACTGTCAAAAAAAAAAAACCCAAAAGCAGAATCTACTGTGGTATGTAAGTTTGGTGCCATGAGCTTCTGTTTGTTGTTCTTTTTTCATCCACTTAGAGTTAACTTTTGGTGGTCTCTAGCTTAAATCTGGAGTGGGTCAGCTGACATCACAGGCAGGAAAACAGCCGTGCAAGAGAGTGTATTGGTATGTCTTCAGTTTTTGCAAGGACTGTTGAGGTAATGGACTCAAACCACTTGGCTTGGAGAATGTAAGCTGAAACACAAGCCTAACTCAGATGCAGAAATGGGGTCCCAGTTCATCTGCTCTTGATCACTGTTTTTGGGGAAGCACGTACTCTGATTACCTTATCTCCTTTGGCTGTTTCTCCAAGTTAGAAAATATCTCCTACTGCTGATAAGCTATTTGAAAGAACTGACCTAAGAGTGTGATGGACAGCTATTCTAAGTATATTGTAGCATTACAGTCAGGACAGTCTATACGGGCTAAGTAACATGTTGCAGACAACAACATGCTATACGCTGTCCCTGTCTTACTGGAGCATAATGAATGCTGCTTCCTCTGGCTGCTTGTAGGAGACCATTGGCTTAGAACAAGCTCTGGACATTCAGGCTGCCCTTTGATAATTTACTAGCTGCTTAAAGTTATTTAACCTTTCTAATGCAGCCACACCAGTCGAGCTCATTTTCAGCGTCTGACCCTTTTCTTTGGCAGCACTGGTTTCCTCCTATTATTCTGTGCACCAGGAAAGCATGCATCACATTCCATCCTTGCCTTCCTGTACAGAGGTGCCATCCATTACTGCAACTGTACCTTCATGTCTGTGCTGGAACTCACCTATTTTCAACACAGCAAATGTGTTGAAATCATCACCTCCCAAATGGAACCATGAACATGGGACAAAAAGTTCAAATTGAAATGTAGGCTTTTGGATAAAAAACTGGATGCCTGGATCAAAGTGGTTGTGTTTTCAGCAGTACTAAGGACCTAGAGCTCTCCCTGACATCCAAAATAGGATCTTTTAAGATAAGCATATTTTAATGCTCTTGGAATTGGACAGGTTGAGTGTGCTTAAATATGTGACATTGCCTGATGTTTAAGTGTAGCAAAATCCCACAAGTTTCTGAACAATATTACCAAATGTGAGAAGCATAAATCTTTCATTTCATTGCCTTGTTCAGCCGCTTAAGGCCCATGAAGATATTTACTCCTGTTACTACTTTATTTTATTTTTTCCCCCCTCAGGGAAATTCTCATTCATCACTGTAGAATCATCCTTTAAATGCATACAGATTTTATTCTAATGATGTCTTTCTTCACTTGCAGAAACATTATAAAGACCCATAAGTGATGCAACAACATAATGGGGACTACTATTAGTTTCAAGTTCAATGTAAATTAGCTCATGCTAAAATAAAAAAATGTCCCCAGAGATGACTGGATTTACTCCCTCTGCTCAGTACATTAGGCCCATCAGATTCACATATACTTTGGGCAATGTTGCATTAATGGCATTAGAAAAATGTGAAATATCAAATGTCGCACATTAAAGCACCTGTCAAAACATAAGACCTTGATAGGATAAAGATTCCTAGATTATTTGCTAAAACTTTTCAGACTTTCAGTTCTTGAAAAACAAAGGGTGTTTTGTTGGTGTGGGTTTTTTTGTCCACAGAGTAAAACTTTCTTATGCATATAACCCCTTTGGTTTCATTGAGAAATGAAAGAGCTCGGGACTATGTGACAGAAGTGAAGCTGACAGAAACCTCTCGGATGCTTCTCAGCTAGTCTGCACCAGAGCAGCTTTGTTACTGCAAAGCTGAAAACTTTATTTGGTATACCCTAGCAAAAGCCATGCACAGAATCCCTTGAGTTGCTCGCTCAAGTTACCTGTGTCTTCTGTGTTTTCCGTAGTAACTTAAACATAGAATTTTCTCTCCTCCTGCTGATGCTCAAAGGCATCCTTGTCCCTTCTCCAAAACTGTACTGTGGAACGTGACACTGTAGAATGGAAATAATTTTAGTTGACTAAATAAATAGAAAATTGGCAGAGCAAGTAATTGAGGGCCTCTCAGGGTTTAAGGAAAAGACATTCCTTGTGCACGGAAAGGTTTTTTTTATAACAACAGGGAATAATAGTCCAGATGCAGGAGGTCCCTGTGCTTTGGAGAGGGGAAAGTTCAAGTGTTGCAGAGAGGTGGGGCTGTATCTTTTGTGATAATTTAGATTAAGAAGATTCAGAGTACAGATCATTCAAAAAAACCCAGGGGAATTCTCCCCTGCCAACCTGCAGTGTCTATTTCATTTATCATAGCATCTTGCCTTGCAACATTTCTGAAAGTGTGTTTCTTACAGGCCTATGCATGAAGGCAAAGTTTTAAAGAGTAGTTGATGGCCTTGGGTACCCGCTGTTGAATGCCCAACCTGAGTTTGAATTTCACAGATGGTGATGTGGAAGAACTGGCTAGAAGGTTTTTAAGACTGGACCTACAGAAATATAAAAGTATTGAAAATAAGTGGTTGAATGTTTAGTTTTAGGACCTTGTAAGTATTTATATTAATTTAAAAGAGGCAAGTAAAATAGTGTATAAAAATATATAAATCTGGAGGCCATATCATAGCATGTTGAAGATTATCTTCTGTAGGGTATGTACTGATGACTTACATAAGAAACATGTTTTACAAAAGAAAAATGAAGTCCTCAAAGACCTATAAGAAATGATAGCTTATGGTTTGAATGTTTCATTTAAACTAAAGGGAAAAGAAATATCTTTCTTTCATATGAATTATAAATCAATATTCAGAATGCAAGAGGTTCATTAGTCTTATCTCCTGCTTGATGTATAGTAACACTACCATGATTATCACTTGTGTAAAAAAAAAAAAAAAAAAACAACCCACAACAAAACACTACAAAAACCTGTTAATGAAATTACCTCTTCAGGTCATTTCTTCACAGTCTATGATCTAAGATTAACGGCTATAGCTCAGCAGACCATTGTTAAATATTGTTTCATCCATTCTGAGGAATGATACAGATTTAATTAATTACACCTCGTTAATCAATTGGAGTAGAACCTGTTGGCGAGAGGTTCATTTTCTCCTACACAAAATAATTTTTTTTTCCCCAGTAGTATTTGCTGATTGAGATATTGTTGTAAAATACAATATGTGAAATGTTCAGATGAAGCTGATGGGATTTACGTTTTATTATGAGGCATTATACTTAATGGCATATTCAGTCTCTAGGAAGGCATGACCTGTGCTTAAAAGGAAGAGAGGACAAATAAAGAACCCATTTTCTGACACTGATTGACACAGCTTTTTTCATCTTGTTTCTTCCCCATTCTCTCCTCACCTGCCTTTTTGGATCTGAACTGTTTGACAGATCCAAAAAATTTCTATTAAATAATTCCACAGTTGACTAAAACATTAATCTAAAGAGTGAGACAATGACTCAAGACAGCTGCTCTTCTTTTTTACTTTTTTTTTTCTTTTCTGGTTGGAGAAGAGTTTGTTAGGCCATAAACAGTTAAGCCACCATCTAATGACAATCAGAATTCTTAACTGTGAAAAAGGAGTTGTGAATGTGCAATTGTAAGATCATGAATGAGTACATTGAGCATAAAAAAAAAGTGATAAACCTATTCCTGTATAAATTATCAGTGTTGAATGACTAAAATGCAGTTTTGCAGGTTTTTTTAAACCTTGTAATGTATCATGAACCTTTTCATTATTATCTTTCCAAATAACTATCTGGTATCTAATATTATCTTCAAACTAATAATCTCTTTCCTTTAAGAGAAACTTCTCATGATGCCATTACAAAGGTTACAATCACAGAACACCCAATAGCTTAGAAGAGCTGTGTGAAGAGCAGACTTTGATATTGTTAGAAGGGACAAGTATAAGTCACAGGTCCTTCAATTGAGACAGATGTGCTATGTGGGTATCTTTGTTGATGGGTGCCTGTGGGCATCTGGAAGAGAGAGAGACACACAGACAAATATGTGGATATATTTCTAAGTAAAGAAAATGTTCCCTAACAATAACACTGTTTTCTATACAAAGGTTTTACCTGTACTTCATATTACCTCTGCATAAAGTGGGATTGATGAGGGTTGTTTCACTATTGATGAACTAGTGTTTAAAAAAGTGTCCTCAGATGTAAGGCTGTAAATATAAAGCCTATAATTACTAATAACGAGCCTGGAAAAATAATTTTATGTGCGTAGATCTTTGATTTGAATTGTACGCCCACCATTACAAACAATTTCTGAACCTATTTATAATGGTTTACCACGCTGCCTATTAGTTCTCCGTTATCATCTAATTTGCTGTGTTGTAATAGTCACAAGACCCACTTGTGACTTTACACTTATTTCTTCATCACTTTATTTATAGATATAAAAAAATTCTAATCATTGCTTTTGAACAGACTTATGGGGACTGCATTATGAAGATAAGGATTATGTATCTGTCTTTATCTTGATGTAATACTAATGATGAATATTAATTTAACAGGCAACTTTCAAAGTAGAAGTTTCCATTTAGATCTTTGTAGTGTCCTTTTCTTTAACTCTATCACCCCATAAAATAAGGAAGAACTACTGATCAGGAAGCAGAGAGTGATGCAATAGGCAAAACGAGGCGGCATTGCTTTGTTGAATGTCCTATCAAGTGCCTTGTACTAGCTTGTCAGATTTAATCAAAACTCCTTGATGCTGTGCCTTCTGGATGAGTGATTTGATTTTAGGTAAATTGGGCATTCATATTTATGCTTTAAACTAGATGTGGCATATGATGTTTGTGTTTTGATCACCGGTCCAATAAACACAAAAGGTTGTTTTTATTATTTTACAAGTAAGACATAAAGATGCAAGATTGTGCTTGACTCGCAAAACAACAAAATAAATCTTACAAAAAATGTCAGCAGTCAATAAATTATGCACTTTACATCAAGCTGTGTCGACATCTCAAATGAAGTATTACTTAAAGATAAGGTGTTAAAAGGGAAAATTATAGATGTATAGTGAGTTTCTTTAAAACTATCACTTACCCCCATTCCATCACTGTAGCTGTCATTTTCTCTTTTGTTTTGGTATGTCCATCTCCATCCCCCTGTTCCTGTCCCCCCCCTCATTTTTGGGCTAAAATGTCTGAATTATGTCAGAAACTGCCATATGATGAACAATATTTGATAAATACAGAAAATGATGAAATCTCTACGAACTCAGTATTTAATGTCACACATATAATATTAATTCTGTCAGATTGTTAAAAACTGAGGGCTCTTGAACTGAAGGAAGTTTCATTGGAGACCTGGGATTTTCTTTATGTATTACATGTCATTTGTACATATTACAAAATTCTTGTTTGTGACAAGTACACACTTCTAGCTTGACACTCACTTTTCCTTCCTGTGGCTCTAGTCCAATGCTCAGCTCTTTCTTGATACAAGTCAATGAGGTTCTCTAGTTCTTCCATATATATATATACAACATTATCTGCATCTGAATTTTAAATTATTAGTATGCAAAAATTTGTGAGTACAGGACTTTAAACTGCTATTTTTTGTTAAAAGGGTAGAGATGTCATAGAGTAAAGCACAAGAAAACTTAAATCAGATTTTCTACCAACTAAGCTTAAATTGCATGGCTCATTTCGCAAATTTTGCTTGCTTTACTGACTTTCACTGCATCCTGTATTGTCTTAAGGGCACCTTGAAGTTCTGGAGGCCATGATTCACTATCCCAGGAGGTCTGAGAAACCCTCTTTTGACTTAAAGAGTGTATCAGAGACAAAAAATTCACCAGAGTTTTGGTTGACTTCATGAACTTTGCAGTGCCTTGATGAAGTTCTTAAAGATGTAGATATTTTTAGAGAAATATTTCAAAATTAACCACTGAATCTTTGTGAAATTATGCTTAGGGATAATTACCGTAACAGCAAGGGGAAAGATGCTTAAAAAACATTTTAAATGAGTCATCATCACTTAATAGTTCCTGCATATGTTTTACAAACTCCTAGCCCTATCCTTCAAGCTTCCTGAAGGTGGGGCCTGCTTACTTTTTATGGTTTTGACTGATTTAGTTGTAGCTTAAAAATGATCTAGCTGTAGGTAAGTTTTAGTGGCAATGTTAATTCACTGCTTCTTTTGGCCATGCAGTATCCTCCTATCTAAGGACATGAAACTTTCTATTCCATAAGACATATCTTTGTTTCATGTCTGGGGAGTACCTAAAGAGTTATTACTTTTTAGAAATACAAAACATATCTAAGGTTATACAAAATACTAGTTTTGCTGCATAACCATTGAAGATCATTTATGGTTACAATGGGATTTTTTAAGGAACAATTTCTGAAATACAGAGCGTGAAGGAAGGATGGTCCCGGTCTTTCATGTGAGTCTAGTGAATGTATACTGAATATTTCAATATATGAAGAGAAAGAATATTTTAGTACTGCATGAATTCAGATACATAAGAGAGAGAATTCCTGTTAATCCATTGACATTGTAGAGGTCATATCATGGTTCTTAATTTCTGTAGAAAACTATGTAAGTCCAAACCCTGAAATATTTTGACCAGGAAATATTTCTTAGTGGTTCTATCTACTGTATTATTCAGGTTCCCTTGTTCCCAGTCAGACTACATCTTCCCTCATGCATCCTCATTCCTCAGTTAAACCAAAATGTCATATTTCCATTTCCTCACATGAAGTTTGTGTTCTTCAAAACTCTTCTTTATTACACTTCTTCATTCACAGAACATATTAGCAACTGTTTAAGAGAATATAACTTTTGTTTCATGATTGACAAATCATCACATGGTTGGGTTGCATAACTCTCTTCTTTCCATTTTCTGCTACTGGGCTCAACTGCCTTTTTTGGAAGAAAGGCTATTTACCTGTAGCCTGACCAGTAATTATTTATTATTGTCATTTACCCCAATTCCATTCCTTATTACTCTGCTTAGCCCAAAATTTCTTTTCCAATAGCCAAGACATATCTGTAATTTATTCCAGTTCTTTCTTTTATGCTTACCTGTAATTTTACAGTCCATCAGCGAACAGCCTTTCAATTTACTTATCCAATAAAAATATACAATGACAAACAGTATCCAAAGCTTTGTGTAGTTGCATAAAAATAGAACATATGTATCTGAGAGACAGCTGGTTGGCAGGACAAAATTCATTGCCTTGGCAAACAGGAAAAAGATTACTAGGGATATGATTTTGCTGATTTGTAGCTTTGTTAGTGTAGCCCACCTAGGAATTGTTCTCAGGGTAAGTCCAGTTCAGCTTTTCCTTCTGTTAAAATCATCTTCTAATCTGAACTTAATTCCCATATTTGAGAGGCTGAACAAGACCTTCAATCAACCAAGTCCCTTCTCCAGCTTAAGGAAATTCCTTCCTTGTATCTCTCCTTCAGTGTCAGTGTATAAAGTGAAAATTGCAAGTGTGAGGTAATGACACCTTATGTATCCTTGAGTACCTGCTACATGGAAGACTCATCATATCCCAGGAAAGATTCCTAGATAACTTACAAATCTTTCTTTGAGGCTGGGCATACACATAAATTGCACAACAGGAGAGACCTACCCTATCTGAAAAATCTGCCTGTTGAGTATAGCATCTCACACACACCATGGCTTGTCACTGTTGTTAGAGGACTTACTGCTCAATCTGTACTTGACATACTCATGCAGACTGATAGTGAACTCACTGAACATTTCTAAAACCCATTTCTTCATGGAATGAGTCACATACCAACCCAAAAATGGAAAAGGAAATACAGACTGGTCTCTTGTCTGCAGTGACAAGTTAGGAGACAACTGCTTTACCAAATTCCAAAGAATTCCTTCACCAATTAAATATTGTGATTTTCCATGGAAAGAGCAAATGGCCCTTGTCTACCCAATACCCTCCAAAATAAAATCCTGAAAAACTGATAGGCAAGTGGAGAAAATTGATGAGTCCAAAAATTATTTACTACAACTAGTATTGATGTGTTTGAATGACTGGACAAATCATTTTGCAGGCCCTCTCAAGCTCAAAATTAAGTGAAGTCCATCTATCACCCCGAATGCCAAAGATGTATATCATCTGTCATCCAAAAGCAGGCAGGAATCACAGCTCAAAAGAATCAGAATCTTAGTTTTCTTTGCTCATGAAGACGGCCAACCTGTAATTTGGATTGGTTTTAGTGGTAAAATACAAATGTACAAATATAGAAATTGTGGGACAAATGCACTGAGATCTTGTAGCCCTGAGTGGTTTTCAGAAGTGAGTCTTAGTAAGATGTACCCCAACCAGACTGCCAGTCCAAGCTCTTGCTTTGCAACTCCGTAACTGAAATAATCACTGAAATTAAAGAGGAGGAACTACACAGTTCTTGTATTTTATTTGTGAAAAATAGTCAACTGCATATATTCTCTGTCTTCCTATTCAGGCCCACATACTTGGATTAACCCTTACCAGGCATATCTTAATCAACTTACTAAATGAAGGATTTCACTTTAATTATAACAAATATTACAGATATTTCTGAAAACTTCTTCAGAAGAGTAAAAAAGGGATCTTATCAAATATCCTTGTGGTACTCTGGTGTGAAGAGTAACTTTGGGCAGAACTGTGTACAAGAAAGATCTTACATGGGACTAGATGGGAGCCACATTTGTGAAAGCCTGGTTGTTTGGCCTGAGCATGAAGAGAAATTATGAGGACTGGCAACACCATGCCACTTGGCCAAGCAGCATTTTTCAAGCCTGAGCACCTACAGTAGCCTGTAATGCGTACCTTTCACACGGGAAAACTTACTCAGCCAGTGCTCCTCTTAACAAATTCTTGGTTTTGCTAAAACCAGAACAGTGCTCAACAGTGTGAAGCAGGCCAAGAAATGCTCTGAATTTTGTGTGGTGAAACCTCTTTTACCAACTCTTACCCCAAAATCCATTTGTTACCTGGGATCCAGTCACATATTGCCACCTCCCACCAGATTTCTGAGGGGTCCAGGGAGAGATGGTAATTGCTGCATTTCTTACAGACTCTCTCTTCATTTTGATAGTGATTGTTGGGGAAAAAGATTGCGCCACAGCATGCATTTTAGAGAAGTTGAGGAAAAATTTTCAACCTTTTCCACATTGCCCTGTGTCCCCGTTTAACCTATTGTCAGTGGAAGTGATAGTGTGGCTTTCTGCCTTTTGCCTCTCCACCAGAGAGATTGCTTTCACCTACGAGCTGAGCAGAAGGTACATTGCACTCTGCTCCCACCCCTTGCACCCCTCATCTGTATTTCAGTGGACTGAAAACAAGGTAGAGGCTGTAAAAACCCTTATTGCACTTCAGACCTTGCTGTGTCTGTTTTTTACATTACACTGTCAAAATGCTAAGTTCTCGCAGTTATTCTCTTCGAAGCAATTACAGTGTACGTTATCAGTTCATGTGAAGAGTGTCAGACATTGTGTAAGGCAGAGCTGCTATGACGATAACAAGGCTGCAGAGAAGTATATTACGTAAGACTGGAAGAGCTCAGAGACTCAGTTCATTAATGTTCTTTTAACTTCCAAATCACCGTTTCAGGTCTGTCCCTAGGGGCTGTGATATGTATGAGAGAAATTAATGATAACACCTCAGGCCCTCTGATATCCTTGGCAGAAAGAGGAGGGAGGTATTTTCACATTTTTCTCTGGCACCCTTTCTGTGGCAGTGCTGTGCCCCAGACCATGCATGCTCTGTGGAATAACAAATAATTTCTCCTATGTTGCCTGAGAAATCCTGAAAAAGGAACTCACATGTACAAGACAAGGAAGAACAAAATAAAAGTGTCAAACAAGGACACTGTTCACCCACCAAAGACTTGTAAAAATATTATATAATTA